>NC_139347.1:49287403-49392403 GCF_055883805.1 Amblyomma maculatum | reverse complement strand
GCTGGGATAAAATGCAAGACTGAATTTACTAGCATTCACATTTCATGCAAGGGCTGTACTCTTCCACGCGGCATTTTCTAACCAGTGGAATTAAAATAGTTCTGTTTGCTATGCAATAAAAACAAGACGTTTATGAGCGTAGCAAAGCTCATACTATCTATATATGACACCCTTGCGTAAAAATGAAGAGACTACCTATTTTGACAAAACTGCAGGCGAGCTGCTCCTGGCGGCGAACTTGTTGTTCCCAAGTTCTGCATAGGGCAGCCTCACTAATATGTTTGCCATCTTTTCCTAGCAAATCATTGAGGTGCAATCTTTATAAAGAGAAAAAAAGTATTGCAGCGGTTCGCGTGGTCTCTGATTTCGTGCAAGAGAGTACATATTTATTATTCTTGACTTATTCTTGCATTGAGTTGTGTCAATAACCATGACGGTTGCGTTTCGATGGAGGCGAAACGCTAGACATTCATGTGCTGTGGGATGTCAGTGCACATTAACAATTCCCCAGGTGCTAGTAGTTACTCCGGAGACATCCATTACGGCACCCCTCATGCTTGTCTTTTAGGTTCATCTTTATGCCTTCCCTCACGGCAAAATTGTGGTGTCTTTCGGCCGTAATTCAGGCAGTTACTGCGCCACTCATTTCCTGAAAACCGTCTTTGTTATATAGGCATGCCAAACTTTACTGTTTATCCTGTAGCAATTTCTAGGTGTTTTTGAACTTGGAAATACATTTATTGCAGACGCAAGATATTTGAAAACATCTTTACATTCATATTTTGCGCACGTTCTTCTGAATTATATAACATTTAGGGATGAATTCCCGAAGGTGTAAATTATAGTAGCTCAGTAAGTGTATGTGTAAGGTAAAATAAGTTTGGTTTTGAAATACGCATAAAACGTTACTTAACTCTACCAAATGTAATGGTCGTTTTTTTGTGACGTAAATGTCCCGCGTCTATACGATGCCATGAATTTGCTGCTGGTTGAAATCAGCCACTAAACGGTGTATAAAGGGCGCCTCTCCGCGACGTTCAATCATCGATGCTGTGTCGTGTCATACCCGTCGTTCGTAATTATTGCCCCCGTCCACTAAAGACGGCGATCAATTCAAAGGGGGTCACTCTATTGCCCCTTTTGTCATCTCCTGCCGGATATGTAACGCCCATCCCAGCAGCTTCTTTTAAATGGCCTCATGTCGCTCTTCCAGGCAATCACTGCTGTCGTTTTGATGCTGTTATTTTTGTTAATCTCAGTCATCATCATCAGCCGGACTATAACCACTGCAGGGTGATGGCCGCTCCCATGCTTCTCCTGTTACCGCCTGTCTTGTGCTAGCTGCACCCACGTCACCCTTGAAAACGTCTTGAGCTCATGTGCTCATGAACTTTATGTCGACCTCTTCTACGCTCGCCTTCCCTTGAAATCCAAAATTGTTACCCTAAGCGACCAACGGTTCTCCTCTCTTCGAGATCCTGTTCATGCTAGATTACTCTGCTTGAGTTCCACTACAATGTCACACAAATACAGTAGAATAATGTTAAATGTTGTGCCTGTATAATAGTGGATGTCTGTGTAACAGCGCCCGTTTGTAGGAATATTATTTTATTTTCTTCTTAGCCTGCTACTCCGAACAGCGTCCAAACACCATAAAACGTTTGTCTCTTGCTTCATGTGGCACTTTCTTACGCCACCAATTAGTTTCACGGGATGTGATTCATATATTTACTGTTCTTGCTGCACACAGTAACGAGACTACAAGAATGAGACTAAATGATTGCTTGCGGCGCCCAATATATCCAGCGTTTTCGTTTTATTTTTTAGTCAGCTCGCGTTCGCGTAACGTCCATACCATGTCGCAAACAACTTCTCGGTTTATAATGTAGGTGCGTCTACGAAGAATACGATAACGAATACAACTGAATACCTCATTGAAGTGTAAATGTTAAACATAGGTGGATGGTGCACACTGCATCTAAAGATTTACTTTGATTCTACCCCTTTTAATCAAACTGCAAGCTTTGGTTTGGTTTGTGGGGTTTAACGTCCCAAAGCGACTCAGGCGATGAGAGACGCCGTAGCGGAGGACTCCGGAAATATGGACCACCTGGGGTTGTTTAACGTGCTCTGACATCGCGCAGTACACCGCGGGCGCTTTGCTTTTCGCCTCCATCGAAAAGCGGCTGCCGAGGCCGGGATTCGATCCCGCGTCCCTGGGCACAGTAGTCGAGCGCCGTAACCACTGTGCCACCCCAGCGGGGCAAACTGCAAGCCTTCGTCAATTTTCAATGGCTTCCATTGTTCCTTGCTGTGCTGCTCACAGCGGTATCTTATGCATTTTGTGCCTCACCCAGAAAACGTCTCGATTCAAGCTCATTGCCAAGGCATGCGTAATTTACCAAGGTAGAGATCTTACTTGTCTGGCGAATGTCGTCAGCAACAAGCGATACAAATTATATCGCTTGATTTCTTATACAAATTGTGACGTAAACGTTCTCTCTGCACCGTTAAGATCGGTGTCAGACCATTTCCCAGTTAGCATGCATCTGCTTGTCAAGATGGAGACCAGTATAGCGATAATGATTCGAACCGACTACATATACCTGTATATGTACCTCCGATTGTGACGCCACCGTTAGACGCACAGCGGGCTTTCGTGTCAACATTATGACGCAACTGTTCTTCGAACAACGTTTGTAGTGACGTCATGCATTGTCACGTCGCATGTCGCATACGTCTCTTGATCAAGCTTCAGGCTAGATCGCGACAGAATTCCAGCTGGCCACATATGTGTGTTTGAGCTACGTCTTCCCTCAACTTTAATTTAACAATTGTGACGCCCCCGTTCATCGTACTGCCTTCCAGTGGCGTCATTCGATGACTCGTTGTACATTGTATACACCTGAAGTTGGAGGCTAGCTCATGACAGACATTCCCACAAAAAACATAAACTCCCGATGACAAAATTATGCTTTTGCTTTCACACCATGTAGGAAGTCTTAAGTACCCTTCATTAGTTTTTTTCTTCCTTCTTGGTGAGAGGTGTGTTAGAATATTTTTCCAGAATTACTTTTTTTTTACATCACTAAACAGGTGAGCCTGCCAGTTCCGCAACCTCTCGTGGACGACTGTATTCCGCTTATAATGCATATTGTAATGTACAATGGGATGCGACAATGTGGTGGATGTGGAATATGATTCTACAAAAGAGGATTGAACGGTGCACGCCGCTCGCTGTCATAATTTCTTCTCCCTTGGGCTAACATTGCTTTTTGTATGCAATAACTCTACTCTCATCTGTGAAGCCGGTTGCGCTCAAACCCATATTCATCTCAATGAAAAGATTACTGCAGCGAGCAAGCAGCGAAAGTAATGTCTCTCCCGAAGCCTGTTAGGCACCGGCCTGTCATAAAACAGGGCCACACGATGAAAGTTTCTAAAAAGTCAGAGCTGAGCTCCATTAAAAACTCCTCTAGCGAAAGGAAGCGTACGTTCGATACTCAGTTCCCATATATATGCACGGAGAGCACCCGTTACGCTTTCCTACGTTCACTGCCACCTATAACGCAGGGGGATGCACGGGGGAGCGATCGCAGGCACGTTGCACATACTGTCTGCAGCGAATCGAGTTTTGCTCGGCGCGAGAGCAAAGGGCTCAGCCCTTGGAGCTCAAAGCGAACATCAAACTCTCAATCACACGAAGTTTTAAACGCCGTCTCCTTTGCTGCCACAAAGGCAAACGAGCTTTCGCTTCGGCGTCGATGGCTCATGCAAAGCCCTTCTAAAACCCGCCAGAAGCGCAAAAAGGAAGAAATGGCGCACCGTCGAAACACGCCCTGAACTTACGCGCCGGGAGTGGCAAGCAGTTATAAATCCAGGGTTTCCCCAGAGGAGAAGGCGGCATATTTCCTTTGCTTTCGTGACAGCGAAGATTGCTAGAAATCACGGATAGCGAGAAGAAAATCGAGAGGAAAGGAAAGCCGACGTGGTCAAAACGCCGGAGAAAACTGCTGCGGCGGGAAGAGGAGGGGGGGGGGGGGGGTTCGTTCCCGTAACCGCCTCAGCCCGAAGCTCCCGGTGCCGAGCCATAAAAAAGTCCTCGGCTTGTCGCCTAAGGCTGTGCTGGAGGTCGTTTTCACTAGGTTGCTTCCAGGGAGCTGCTACAGTAACAGAGGCGAAACAACTGGAGGAGTTCATCCGGAAAGAAATGCACGAAAATTGGAACGGTAGAAAAGCTGGCGAGAAAAGACCATTGTGATGGGAAGGAGGGAGGCCGCAGTGAACCTGGCTTCCACTTTCTTTTTCTTTACCTTCTTCTGTCGGCTGAAGCGGGCCGTCTACGCAGACCAGTTTCGAGCAGAGGCGAGTGTAAACGCGTAGTCGGAGCGCTCATTGCGTTCTGCGCTCGTCAAACCTTTTTAGCATTTTTACGCCTCCCTCGTTTTCCAATCGCTGCAAGCGCGCTATATTCTGGGAAGGGCGCCCAGGCTGCGATGACGAGACGGACGAGCCCGGTGTGGAATCCGGTTGGCGCACGCCAGCGCCCGCCGACGCTCAGTCTAAGCGCACGTACGCGAAGTGCGCTCCCGACTGCACCGCTGCTGATCGCGCAGAGCTCGTGTTTTATTGACAGTGGAAGCGGAGTCGCTGCCCCGCGTGCCGGCGACGCGTGGAAGGGGGCGACGGACCGGGCGGGCGAGCGCGACCTTCATCCAAAGTGCATGCGTGGCGCGCTCTTGGGGCTGTTTTTCTTCACGTCGCGCCAGAGCTCTCCGGATGCTATCGCCGCCCACGTCGGCAGAGGAAGCCGAGGAAGGGCACAAAGCGGGCAGTCGCTGCCTGCCCGCTTGCATTAAGAGCCCCCTGCGTGGCGGGGTTTACTATGCAGACAGGTCGTGTACGTGATAGCGTCGCTTTGCAACGTGCGCCCGTCTGGTTATAACCTCGTCGACGTTTTTCTAGCACGTAAACGCTTTTTCAGGGACCGTAAAACTCTCTCAACTCCACTCTCGTGTGCCCTGCAGGTAGAGGGTCAGTGCTTAGCTTTGCCGCCTTTGTTCTTTAAAGCGGTTTGTGGGCGACAGGCACATAGTCATTGCAAAGAACGAACGAGAACGCTGCTATGCACGTAGGGCTTCGTTTCACTGCCTGGCAAATGAAGCATGTGGGACGCTCCAGAAGTAGGCCGATGAACCGTTCCAGACGAACTGTTAATCGAATCTCCAGTGCGAAGTTACCGAACGCGAAATACAAACAAACAAAAGAGTCGACGACTGCAGCGAGACCAGAATTAGCCGGAGTATTTTTGGAGCACCGTACTTCCCGCTTTCAAAATAAACTTTCGGAGTTTCGCTCCATTTCGCGCTCATCAGTAGTGTTGTGCAGTGGGAGTCAGCCGCACAGCTGCATCGTTTGATAGCGGCAAAGAGGAAAGAGGGAAATGCACTCGTCACACTTAGGTGAGCATGAAATGGGGAAGAGGGACATGCGAAGGGTGCCTCAGGTGCCTTGTGAGTTCGGCTGCGGCAGGTAGTATATTCGAAACCCACCGCTGTTCAAAGATAGGTGCAAGCGACACCCAGTCCCAAAAAAAACTCCCGCTGCGCCCATTCGGGACGAGCCCAGTTTCGAACACCCCTGCCTGCAAAGGTTGTTCGTGTTATCGTCTTCATACGGGTTTAAAGTTCATACCCTCTAGCCGGCGGGTTTCAACAGGTGTATAAATTAGCTATCGCAGCTGGTGTAAGCGATTGTTTTCGTACGGAATTCACTTAAGAGTACTACCACAGTCATGAGAACCATCGCATTTACATTTGTCTCTCCATGCGACTGCGAGAAAAAAAAAAAGACATTAAGTGTAGCGCCCACAAATCGCTCATTGCTGACAATAAATGTTTTCCAATCCAAATGTGCGAAAAATATTTTATCTCTCAACTGGTAGCGCTGAAGCATTCATGTTTCACAGCCGTAACCACATCCTTAATTTTTATGTTTTAAAGGGGCCCACAAACACCTCCCGAGCACTCCTCACAAACTATCTCAGTCGCTAGATTATGCTGCGATACACATTTGAACGCAATAATACACGTCTACGCGCAGTGCAGGTCCCACAATCCCATTCGAAAGTTGGCGCGTTCTTTCCTTCGACTTTTGCCAGTCCTCCTTCTCCTCTGTGCAACGCTGCTACGTGCATGCGTTTTCGAATGACTGTTGGTCTGCTTCTTTGCGACGTCACACAGCCATTAAACTATCTCTTATGCCAGAAAAATCGAAAAACGCTTAACTTTTAATTATCAGGAAAGAAAATTAGGATGTTTTGTAGACAGAAACATTTTTGCAAAGCTTTTTTTTTCTGCACTTCCGGTCTCGCGCACGCACGCGCGCATCTTTGCCCTTCGCACAGGCACCACGGCAATCGCGGCGCGGTCGCGAGCGGCGATCTCGTTTCAGTTCCTTGCAGTGTACTTGCGGGGCACTTTCCGCCTGTGAATGTTCTCGTTTCTTGTGTCGCCCATGCGAAATGAACTTCGAAGTCGGCTTACAGGTTTACAACATTAAGTCGGTGCTTTAAATGTCGGGCCACAATCCACTGCGCCTTACGTAGTGCAGCAAAATTTCGGAGGCAACCGCTGCTCCGTCCCTGTGTCCACCAAACCAAAATACGCACCTCGGATCAAGTCAAGGCGACAACATACGCTGGTAAGTAATGTGTTTACTAGCTTGAACATACGCACAGATAAGCAACGGTTTCACAGGTGCCTAACTTACTGCGAGCAAATAAAAGTTACCGCAATATCAAAGCTCCGTGTGCAGTTTCACCACAAACTACTGAGCGGTTAGGCCGGTGAGATACAAGACGCCGCGGTAAACACGTAGCATTCGCATGCTGTATCTGCCCCTTGCAAGGTTTCACATGACGTGCAGTGATGAGGAGGCACCGAAGAAACAAAGAAAACAACTTTATTTCGAGAGAAGGCCTACAGAATTTCTCTAGATAAGTCCTAGAGCATATTCCATTATGTCCTGAGGGTAAACAATTGACGTCATTAAAAAAAAAAAAACAAAAAAAAAAAAACCTCTCCGCAGCAAAGCGTTGTGCTTTCTTAGTCGCTCAGCAGTATAAATTATCGCTAAGAACACAGTATTATATCGCCCACATAATAATAATAAGCGCAAGTACACTGTTGTCTTGTAAACTGTGGACCTTAACGGATGCGGAACGGCGAGCCTGTGAAAAGAGAGATGTGACATGGTCACTTGTGAAGTCGGCTCACTTTAATTCCATTTACTTCCAGCTTGACCTCAAGAAGCTGAACAACTCTGATCGGCATAATTATGCACTATCTAAATTTACACACACCCTGAACCCACAGTTACTCTGTCTTTCCTACTTTTTGTTTCAAGCGGCAGCTTTGATGCAATACTTGAAGGGCCTGCGAGCGGTCGCACAGCATGTGGAGTTGCCGCGATAAGCAAACAGCAACATGCTTTGTGTGCACGTTTGCTTGGCCGCAGCCAGAAGCGAAACACAGAGACATGGGTACAAGACTGCACTCACTACGACAAAAAAAAAAGTCATATGAAACTGCGCTCCAGTTATTGTTAGTCGCAGCAAACATATTAAACAATTGTTTTGGCTCCAGCGGCCAATGCTGTGCCTCGCTGTTGCCAGTCTGTTGAGCATTTGGGTTAAGTATACTGACAGTTGTGCTGTGCAATTGAATAGTCATAATGAAGCTCAAATCTCTGCCTGTGTGCAGCAATTACTTCTTTTGACGGTCTTTCATAGGCAGCCTTAAGGTGGCGCTCTGAAGCTATGCTTACAGCTGTGTCTCTGTGTGAAGAGCCCTGAGACCGTTTCTCCGCATCCTGGAGGAGCCTCTGGACGTACGCTGCGTGAAATAGCCATCGTGATTGCAACAGTTCACTTAGTTTTTTGTGTAATAATATAAGTAAAACGAAGTTTTAACTTAAAAAAAGTATGCTCCATTTTCACTGAAGCGGCACTGAAATGTCCTTTTCTTGATTTTGCCCTTTTCACTTTCCAGCCGTCCTCTCCTTTCTTTTTCTGTGCCTGGAGCTTAGAAGAATTTTCATTGAAGTGGATAACAGCCAGATGTGACCTAATAAGAAGGTAAATATGAATGAATTTCTCATACTTTAAAAAAAAAATGTGTTTCTTGTTGCCTACTAGCAAAATTATACCAAGAAGAGGCTACTATAAGAAACCATTATGCATTATATTCACATCACTGCAGCAGAGATTGCTTCTGTTTTAGCTTCTATATCCAGCGCCTTTATATCAAATTAAAAATGTGATGCAATGATCTTCAAGCAGCAAAATGAATGTATGACATAGGCTATACAACTTCATATCGTGGATCACCCGTGTTCTCCCTGCTGTGGTATTCTAGCAATCATCATTAGTCCAAGTGATCAAGTGAACCTTGAGCATTCTTTCAGTTTCAATACATTAGCTTCGGAACATTCGAGAGGGTTCTAGAGGGGTCGGAAACTTGCGCTGATAACTTCCAGTTCTTTAACAACTACCTTTGTCTTGGGACTGCACTAAGATGAGGAGCACAAAAGAGAGACAAGGTGTTTTTCCAGCCAGCCCTCCATGCTCGCCCTCAACTTTGTGTCATTGCAGTGTCTCAGCTCATGTCATTTCTGTCTGTATGTATTCCTGGTGCGCTGTTCTTTATCTCATCCCATCTGCCTATTCTAATATAACAGCAATTACTTTCAATGAGGACCCTTGGTGGTCTGTGCAGTACGTCTATAGCCTCCTGTCTCACTTTTTCCACGGAAGGGAATTACAGAATGGCTAGTGCTACCATTAAAATAATAATGGTTCACAGGAAGGGAAAGGCGCAGTATCTGTCACACTTGTAGCTGTGGACACCTGAACCGCGCCGTAAGGGAAGGGGGAAGGTGGGAGTGAAAGTGGATAGAGAGAAAGAGGAGCCGTAGTGGAGGGCTACATAGTAATTTCGACCACCTGGGGATCTTTAACGTGCGCTGACATCGCACAGCACACGGACGCCTCTTCGTTTCGCCTCCATCGAAACGCAGCCGCCGAGGTCGGGATCGAACCCGGGTACTCCGGCACAGTAGTCGGGCGTCTTACCACTGCACCACCCCGGCGGGCTGCTACCATTCTACCAAATATGTTTTTACCATATTATATGAAGCATCCTTGAATGTCAGAAGTGTGCACTGCAGTCTCCTCCAAATGTATGATAACTACCTTTGACATGGAAGTGTTCCAAGTTTCGAAAAGAAAGACACAAGATAAGTTCAGCTAATTCTACCAAATATGTTTTTACCATAATATATGAAGCATCCTTGAATGTCAGAAGTGTGCACTGCAGTCTCCTCCAAATGTATGATAACTACCTTTGACATGGAAGTGTTCCACGTTTCGAAAAGAAAGACACAAGATAAGTTCAGCTAATTTTACAGCAGTGTATTTACTATCAGGATGGAAGGATTGTGGCAGCTGGCACATAAGGTGCATTGAGTGCCTAATTAATGCAGAAGTTGGGATTGAGTTACGTGGAGGGCACTTTTTTTGGCAGATGTCAGGGTCGACTCCTGTGAATCGCAATTGTAAGGTCTCATTTTACCTGGCCTGATAACATGAGAGCTCCAGATCAAGCACTGCACTAAGGAGACTGAAGTCAAGCCCAACTTCCATAAAAAGAAGGCGCCAAATGCGTCCAGTAACACAGCAGCTTCCCCCTCCTCACATTAAAAAAATAAAAAAAAAACCTTTGAACTTTTTTTCTCTAAACCTCAGCACTAGACCATGAGAATGACTGTTTTGAGGTGCTTGAAATTGGTCACAAAGCAATTTTTCAGCCCTCCAGGGCTATTCCATAGCACGAACTAAAAGCAATCTGCTTAGTTGCAAGTTCCAATGGGCTGCTTTGCAAGTTGAAGAATCAAAAGGAGCAAAAGGAAATGGAGCAAATGATATGAACTTCTGGTTTTCTTTTTCGCACTGTGTTCTATTTCCTATGGTCTCTGTTCCTTTTATAATGACAATATTATGTACATACATTAAAAGCTTCATGCAAGGACTTATTGTTTGCACATGCCATGCGGAAAAGTTGGACTACATAGTCACACTGGAGGGAAAAATAATGTCTTAGTCTTCTCTTTCATTCAACAAACCTTACTTGCATCCCACCATCCGAGTATGCAATTTGGGAGCAAACTTGATGACAAAGTTGTGAAAAGATTCAAGGGAAGATGTTTGGGCTTTGAGAGACAGTTGTTGAGTGTCAATCAAAAACTGGGAGTTCTTCAGAATGGAGTTCAGCTTCTTGAAAGCACATGAATCTGTTAAAAATATATACATAAAAAATATTTATAAATATTTGGCTCATGAGTTGCAGTGTTGGTGTGTGTTCTAGTCAATCGTAGATGCTGAACCTGCTTACAGCTGCTGCATTGCAGCTGAAAACAGTTTTAGCATCATATTCTCAAAAACACCCCAGGTCTTGTACTACTATATTACGGTGAAAAGAAATCTAAGAGATGTTGTCGAGCAAACATGCTACACTTTGTCTTCTTTAAAATTGTCAGTATAGGACAGTATGGAAAATCCCATTGTATTTGTGTTCCATACTATAACCAAGCTGCCTCAGTATTAAAATATTTTGCAGTCTCAGCACTCACATTTACATTATTTTGTTTCTTCACTTCATTAGGGGTTTCTTTCTCAGCTATGTCATATGTGAACTTCCTGTTATGTGCGAATGTATACAAAGTTTTTTCTGTGAAGTTCTATTTGCATTACCTATCTCTTAAATTTATCATTGGTTGACAAATGCCACAAGTGTGAGCCGTGCACCTTCCAAACAACATCAAAGTGAAAACTTTACAAAAAAAAAAACTATACAAAACAGATTACCTCTGCTCATCCATTGCCTGTTTGCAAGGAGGTAATGCAGGCATTTGATGTATGGTCTATCATGGCCATCACGCTTATCGCATATGTGGTTCAACAGGCTGCTACATGCTGATGATCAGGTCACCATTACCCTGGCCCAGGGCAGCAACATAGACTTGTGATTGTCTGGATCCATGGTTCTATTGCTTCACAGCCCTTTGACCTGCTCACAGCTTCCAACTTCTTAAACGCAGTATAGAATATTGTTATTACCATGTATTCGCCCTAATTATTAAAGCAAGCAACTGCATGCATCTTTAGTAATGCACCAAGCATCAAAGTAGTGCTGTATGGGCGATTTGCTGCTCTTGCAATATGTCCAGATAGCTGGGTGGTGGTCTGTAGATAGATGAAATTAAAAACTCATTACATAATAATATATGTCAGCAAATGTACCTCTTCATCAATGGTTTGCAACGATAAAACATTTTGTAATTCAATTGTTTGTATTATATAATGATTAATTTGATTCTTTTTATGTATAGACATGCAAGCAGCACTTGCCAAGGGCACTCTTGGTGAGGCTGAAAATAATTTCTCCTAATAATATGCAGAAATTGTCGCCTTTTGTTAAAGACTGCAGTGAGACTCGTTAAGTTGAGGCCAGGCCCCATGCTCGCACTATTGGGCACTGCAGCTGACTTCACACAGTTAATATGAATGGCAGCTTGCCAATTTTCATATCGCAGCATTGGCTTACCTCTCCTATTCTTACCTCTTCCCATTGTAGAATATGGTCAGTCTGAATGATAACAACGTTGTACGTGCAGTACTTGGTGCTGTAGCCCGGGGAGTCGCAACGCCATCTCCTGCGAGGTCCACTTCCATTCCATCCAGCTGGCTGATGATCTGCATCCGCTGTTCCTGGAAAAGCTGGGACAAAAATAAATGTGCATTTGTGAGCCACTTGTAACATTGTGCCGAACTGTGTCACTCGATCGTTGTACTACTGCATTCGCGCGCTGTTTTTTCTTTTTTTATTACGCAAGCTTGCCATAAGGCATATTATAAGAACCCGTGCAAATTATTTTCCGTTAGGAACCGGAGAAGGCTCTTGCTCTTATTGCTGTCGGTGAGCCATTTGGAGAAGTCCTCTTCCCTTGTTGCGGTTAATCCCCCCCCCCTCCTTTCCACAGGAAAAATCTAGTTGTGCATAACTCCTGTCTATGCTCCTGTCAAAACCAACTCTTACACTTCCGATCGGCAGCTGATCGCTTAGGGATAAAGAGACACAACTTTGAGCGACTAAGCCTTTTCACGCGAGTGATAACGTTTCATTCCCGACCCCCCCCCCCCTTCCCCTCCTGCTGAAGGGTAAAGCCTCTTGGCACTTTTTTTTTTTTCTGTTTCCATCTCTTCATTCCTGACTTTCTTCTCTTTCTTCTTATCAACGCCCATCTCGGTTTTCACGTGTTTCTAATTCCTGGCCGCCTCGGTTGGTAAACTTGGACGCGGCTCCATCCGCGCGACATTTCAGGGTGCGCTCTGTACAAACACCACACGGCGTTAAAAAAAAGAAAAAAGAAAAAAAAAAAAACTACAGGGTGGGAGTCATGCTGCGATAATAATCGGGCACCGAACAGAGTTTGTTTACTTCCTGTCGGCGCGCGTGTTCGCCGTTGCAGTCAGCTGACGCCGAACCGCGGCTGACAAACTACACCACAGCGCACAACTACGCAGTCCCCTTCTCCTCATCCCCTTCCTTTTTTTTTTTTCTTTACAATCGATCGTTATCTTTCACGAAGGGGCATCATATAGTCAAAAGCAAGAGGAACCTAAACACGGAGGTTTCAAGGTTCGGGCAAGGTGCACGAGAAAGTTTCCCTCCGCAACGCCCGGAAGACCGCTCTCTGCGATCTCGATTCTGAATTTCTAGTCTTTCGCTAACATCTCATGCCCTTGCTGCGGTACGGATATTATGGACCCCGAGCTTGAAAAGCGACTTCGGCGAATGAGTACCGAGATGGGACTCGACCCCCAGAAGTACACGCCGTTGAAGAATCCGCTGCTGAACCCCGACGATGATAGCATACGGCTTATATGGGTGCATTGGTGCGTGGGGTCGACTAGCATAACATTAAAAAAAAAAGAACCCATCGTAAGCTCGCCACTGGTTTATTTTGAGCAGTGTAGTTCACAGTGATCATGACAAATCTTGCTATATGCATGCCACAACGCCGAGCAAGATCGCCTGAGTTAAAAAAAACAATCCACTCTGTACTGTGATAACGCGTCTAAAGCTAATATTATCATAATTTTTTCATTTTACACTTACCGGCAGGGTTGGAATAAACACCGTTGGTACCGCTCCTTCACGCAGACTCAGTCTTGTTGGGATCCCCAAATCGCGAACCACATATCCGGGTAAAGCAAACGTAGATAAACGCTGTCTTCACCGATGCTGGCTATCCGATGATTTGTAGCCACTGTTTCCGGAGGTTGGCGTTTTGAAGCACTTGATGCATAATGTTTTTCCTGCCGTCACTAGCAATACCTTCGCAGCCAGGGACTGCACACTGTAACGACCTCCCGCTCATGTCCCGTCAACAACAACAATTCAGCGCTTCGATAACTGCCTTCGCGAACTCAAGAGAGTGACCAGTCTAGCCCAGAACTGTTCTGCACCCGTCGCGCACACGACGTAACACAAAATCGAAGGTGAGGTCAACGCCAGGGATGTATAGCGTAGCAACAAAACTTGCGAGTTCTTGCCGAAGGGCGATGACGATGAAGCAGACGACAAGAGGCCCCCGGCGGCGCGTCGGCAAGCAAGCGCGACAAAACGGAAGTTGCGGCGTGTGGCGCTAAGCAAAAAAAGTAAACGCGCAGATGCGTCAGTTGTGACGTGTCAGTGGGCGAGGCCTTGGAGGAGGGCCAGCCTTTGCGCGCGCTAAAAAGTTGAAAAGAGGAGGAAAGCCGCGAAGGCGCAGATATTCAAAATTTGATTGCAAATAACTCTGCTTCCAAATGCCGCATTTAAAAAATTTTTGCAGGAAGGTTATCTTACATCGACATTCTTTCACATACTAGGCATACGGAAACTGTATCGCTAAGGCTGTTTTGGGCACCTCTAAGATAGACAGCAGTGTTGGTTGTATGCTCGGCGTACAGTATATATGTTATTGCACGCAAACAACGATGGTATTTCTTTGAATTATTTTCTAACTTATATACTATAGATTTACAAACACAGACATCATCGAAAGGTAGAAAGTGCATCATAATGAGGCAATGTGTCCAGTTTATGATTGTAAATATCTGGCGGCGTCCTTACTGTTCGTGTATTTCTTTTGCAGGTTTCAGCGGGGATACTTTTGAAAACAGAGCCACGTCATAAATTCCCGTTACGGAGTGACACTGCTTCAGTATGCTAAGGATATCCACAGCGTCTACCCGATGCACCAGTTCGCATCTTCGGCCTGGGACAACGCAAGCAAGAGTGCTTCACATACCACCGCAGCGTGCATACTCCGTCGCACACCAGCGACGGCAGTAAATGCGGCCGCCTGCAGGACGGTCGGCCATGCACCGCACGAGGTGTCGAGCCCTTACCTTCGGTGACCGGGGCAGCTGACAGCGGATGCAGGGGCATGTGACCAGCTTGGGCCGCGTGTTCCATCGGTGGCCTCGGCGCGCGGAGCTCCTTGATAGGAGCTTGTCCACAATGCCCCGGGTTTTCCGGTGGCGAACATTTGCTCCAAAATACCTGTTTTACTTGGTCATGGCAGCTGCTGTTGTGGCGGGTGCCGGCGGCACGCCAACCCAGGCGCCCCACAGCTGTCCGTCGGTCTGCAGCTGCAAGTGGAGTGGTGGCAAGCGTACCGCTGAGTGCGCGGGTCTTTCGGGCAGCGTCCCGCAGCACCTTCCCGGAGATACGCAAGTACTCAACCTCACGGGTAACATCCTCAAGACGCTGCCTGGCGGCCACTTCCAACAGGCGCGCCTGGTGCACCTGCAGCGGATCTACCTCTCACGCTGCGGCATCGTCCTGATGGCGGACGATGCCTTCCGAGGGCTCAATAACCTCGTTGAGCTCGACCTCAGTCACAACTTCCTCACGGCCGTTCCCAAGCTGGCCCCTTACTGCCCGCTGCTGCGCCGACTTCAGTTGAGCGCCAACCCGATCCAAAGGCTCGGAGGCCACAGCTTCCGCGGGCTGCACAGCCTCGTCTCCCTGGAGCTCAGTCGGTGCCAGCTGGCTTGGCTCGAGATGGACGTATTCGCCGACCTGCAGTCGCTCGAAGTGCTTCGACTGGACGGCAATCGGCTGCGCTCTCTGCCACCGGATGGCCTAAAGCTACCCCCGCTCCACTCGTTGGACCTAAGCGACAATCCGTGGCACTGTGACTGCAGCCTGCGCAGCCTGCGCCAGTGGATGCAACGGCACAACGTTCCTCTTTCGGTGCCGCCGCGTTGTGAGGGGCCGCCCAGGCTCGCTCGCCACCTCTGGTCGCAGTTAGATCCGGACGACTTCGCGTGTGCTCCCAGGATAACGGCCACTGAACTTCGCGTGGGTGCTGTGGAAGGCGAGAACGCCACGCTCCAGTGCGACATTGACTCTCTCCCGGCCGCTAATGTTCGGTGGCTGTGGCGGAGTCGCACCATCGCTAACCTCTCGCTCATGTCTTTCGGGCGCCAGATGTACTTGCTGCGCGCTCACCAGAACGGCCGCCAGCAGTCCAGCACGCTCACCATCATTAATGTGATGCTCAAGGACAGCGGACGGTACCTGTGCGCGGCGTCCAACCGTGCCGGTAACCAGACCGCAAACGTGACACTCATCGTGCGGCCCCGTTCGGCCGACCTGGCAGCGCTTTCAGCCCCCGAGATCGGCGGCATCGTGCTGGGGCTCCTGCTGCTACTTGCACTGGTGGCGGCGTCCGCCTGCCTGCTGGCCGTGCGCCGGCCAGCCCGAGGAGCGCGCGGCGCCGCCGCCAAGGAGACCCAGATGCGGATAGAGTCCCTGCTGCTCGAGTCCAAGCAGCGTTCATCGGACGCCGGCAGCCTACAAGCGGAGGAGCAGTCAGGCAGCCCAGCTCCGCTGCTGAGCGCCTCCAAGAAGCCACCAGCGCCCAGCACCAAGTCGGGCATCGTGGCCGCCGTGTTGCGCGGCGAGTACCGGACTTTGCGCGCGTGTCGCGGGGCCAAGGAAGACGGTGACGTGGTGACGGACGCCTTGCGAGTGTCTGCTGGAACGCCCAGGCACGAACAGGTGTGCGCAACTAGAAAAAGGCCCCCTGGCCTGGTGGCCAACCCGCTGTCGCCCGGCGCACGCGACTCGCCGGACGAGGGCCTCGGCGACGAACGAGAGTACGAGACGGACATCCTAGACTGACATGTCGGTGAGTGCAGCACGTGACATCTATGTTGTTTCTGAAGGCTTTGCTACTGCCGCTGAGGTGCAGATATCTAAAAATAGGAAGTGGCTTGTAAATAAATAAAATTCTTGTAGAGCCAAGGGCTTTTACACGACGTAGTTGAGGAGATTACGACCTCTTGGGCTTGTATGTATGCAGCAGGAAATTTTTATGGCATGGCACGTTAAAGCTGATCTTTTGAGTGCCAAAAGAGAGAAGCGGTATTTACTTTTAGGGCTGAATTACCTTCTAAACTTCGGCAAAAGATAGCAGCGTTATCTATCTCCAAAGACATAAAATGCATGAGGTATGAACTTCCACGCCTCAAAAGTCGTCGCTTCGCGTTTTGCCGTTGCCTTTTAATATGCTGCTGCCTTATCATATGGTGGTAGACCTCGTTCTTTATTATGCCTGTGTACAACCGAATTTACGCAAAACATGAGGAAGGGAACCGTTTTGTACTAACCTCTATCGAGAGATGGCACATAGTATAGGCAACTATCCAGCAACGCTAATATCCTTGAGTCTGTTGTACACACATAGTGTTTGGGACAAAAAGAGCTCCAAATTTAAACTATAGCTGTATATGTATTAGCTCCTGCTACGCGAGTTGCAAGAAGGTTTATCAACTGGATGGCTACTCATGGCAGCGATAGCTCGTGACACGCTAAGTCCGCGATGCTTTTAGGGTTGTCGTAGACAGTCCTAGCACCCTGCATAGGCTAGCTGTAGACATGTTTTACACATTCTTAAAAGGTTAGTTTTAGGTTGTGCTCTAGGAATGCAAGATTATTATTTAGCTTGGTAACGAATGCGATAACACCATGTTTGCACTTTTATTTAGGGAAACGTTAAAAGACACCTGTAGTGAGCTGAGTCGGATGGTTTAATACCACCGATTTTACGCTGCTAAATAGTGCTCCAGTTTCGAATAAAAAGACAAAAAAAAAAAAAGAAAACCAGTATGGAATGTTTTCGATCGCTCTGGCACAGTGGCGAGTAGTATTTGGGACAAAAGTCCTTGCAACAGGAGTACGGCAACTAAAGCAAATAGCCTGCTTAGCATCCAGTAGTTCCGGACTATATTTGTGGGCGAGTAATTCGGACTCAAGTTCTCTCATTTGTGCCAGCGAAATAAGAAAATTAGTACTTGCCATCTCGCTTCTCACCCAAAACCAACAGACGTGCGTCTAGATACTTTGTTTCTGAAAGTAGTACATTTCCGCAGCGATCGTATAGAGCACTGCCGCTTCTTGAGCCCACAGGATCATCGCCAGGCGAAGCGCGCCGTTGCCGCATTCGGCCCGGGTGTCTTTTACGAGGGACCATGTATAAATCATAACCGCCGCTGCTGACGGTGCGCAAACAAGATTTACGCGCTGCAAAACGTGCGCGTCACGTCTGATAGAAAGAAACTGCACCGACCGACAGAACCCCCGTTTATGTGCCTACGCGATTCGCTTCCCGGACTGGTAGATTGCGGTGAACCGCGTTAGTATTCACTGCGCGGCCCCGGCTCTCGCAACGGCCGCTCCGGCGCGCACTTGACGGCCCACTCTGCAATGCGCTTCACGCAGTTCGTTGAACGCGCGCGCGAGACTCGGCCGTAGCGCGGCCACTTTCCTCCGAGTGACGTCCACATCGCCCCGTCACTGGGTAGCGTAGGAGGCGGCGCCCGACGCCCCGGTGGCACTCGGCCGACGCGCGGCGCTCCTACCTTGCTTCTGCTACGGGGTGCAGTGTTGCGTGCTTTGTTCGCATTGGCGAAACAGTTGCGCATTGAAGCGCACTGAGCGAGCGATGTCACCCGACACTCTGTTCAGGAGGGTTCGCAGGTGCGAGATGCTAGCTTGGCTGAGAATAATATAACCGGAATACATATCATAGCCATCGGGCTAGCATTTTTTATTTTTTACTATTTTGCGGTGATAGCAGTACCAGGGGTGCGTGACACAGGAGGAGGGGCGGGGGGGGGGGGCGTATAGGGAAACGTTTTTCTAGGGCAAGCAGCGTCAATGGTTCCTGTTCGCGGCGGCTCCTCGGACGCCTGCATAAATCGTTGAGCTCAATTTGAAAGTGATCAAGTTTCTGCAGTCAACTAATGATTACTGCGTAACTAGATGTGACAAGCACAATTCTTTGTCTTTGCTATCTGGAATTCCTAGCGTATAACAATCGAAAGTTATTAGTAACGTTATTCTGCAAATAGCGAATAAATTCATTTCGAGCAAACTGATCATTCCCTGTCAAATTGAGCTAGCCAGTACATGCTCTTTGTTACTCAATTAATTAACTACGTGTACTCAAAATTTGGACCTCTATTATCTAACACGCACCCATTAGCATGTCGTCGTACTTTCCCGCATTATGTGGAAGACACGTCTGACATGTAAAGCCCCGCTCTAACCAAGCTTCACGGACGTGCTTACATGGCCGAGGGATATAGTGTCTGACTAGGAATCCAAAGGTCCCGGGCTCAATTCCCACCAAACCCTTCTGTCGCAATGAAGCTGCCATAATTGGCAGCTCTTTCCAACTCGCCCATGTCGCAGATTTCCGTAATGTCACACAACCCGTCAAGCAATCAGTGCCTAGCCATGTTTTTTGCAAACTACCACTGTAAAAGGCATAATTATCGTTTTTCTCTTGCGCCGACTACTGCAACTCTGAAACCAGATTTTCTTGTTAACCGGAGCATTGTATCGCTTTCGCACGATCATTGGTTTCGCTGGCCTTAAAACATGCCGACCTTTTTTTTTTTCGTTTTTATATGTTCAATTTTTTTAGGTAATGCATAGCATTACCCACGAGAAAACACATAATGTGTTATTTATTTATTTATTTATTTATTTATTTATTTATTTATTTATTTATTTATTTATTTATTTATTTATTTCATACTGCCAGCCTGAATGTCAGGCTTTAGACAGGAAGGGGGGGGGGGGGGGATATAGAAGGATACAGTTCTCGAGAATACAATATACATGCTGTCTTGCGAAGGACGACGAGAAAAGGAACATATATCACTCGCACAGCGCAAAAAGAAATAAACAATGTGAGGTGTAAACACCACGGTATGACAATGGGAAACCCCGCTTTCTGTCACGGAATGCACTAAAAAATGGCGATAGCGTCGATTGCCCAACCCTATTTACCGTTAGGTCGTTCCAAGTATGGGTAGTTTTAAGGAAAAATGAGGCTTTGGGTAGACGAGCCGTACGTGAAAGTGCTGGAAGCTATATATAGTGGCTGCACAGCAACCATAGTTCTGCATAAAGAAAGCAACAAAATTCCCATAAAGAAAGGTGTTCGGCAAGGAGACACAATCTCTCCAGTACTATTCACAGCCTGCTTAGAGGAAGTATTCAGAGACTTGAAATGGGAGCAGTTAGGGATAAGGGTAGATGGAGAATACCTCAGTAATCTGCGATTTGCTGATGACATTGCCTTGCTAAGTAACTCGGGGGTTGAACTGCAAATAATGATTGGTGACCTAGACAGAAAAAGTATGGAAAGGTAGGCTTGAAAGTCAATATGCAGAAGACTAAGGTAATGTTCAACAGCCTCGGAAAGGAACAGCAGTTTACATTAGGTAGCGAAGTACTGGAAGTAGTAGGCGAATATGTCTGTTTAGGACCGGTAGTAACCGCAGATCCGGACCATGAAGAGGAAATAACAAGAATAATAAGATTGGGATGGAGCGCATTTGGCAAGCACTCCCAGATTATGACTAGCAGCTTACCGGTATCGCTAATGAGGAAAGTAAATAACAGCTGCATCTTACCTGTACTCACCTATGGGGCTGAAATGTGGAGGCTAACCAAGAGAGTTCTACTTAAGTTGAGGACAACCCAGAGGGCTATGGAACGAAAAATGGTAGGGGTAAAATTAAGAGATAGGAAGCGTGCAGAGTGGGTCAGAGAAATAACTCAGGTTACCGACATTCTAGTGGAAATTAAGACGAAGAAATGGGCATGGGCAGGACATGTAGTGCGAAGAAAGGATAACCGATGGTCGCTTAGGATACTAACAAACTGGATTCCAAGGGAAAGAAAGCGTAGCAGGGGGCGGCAGAAAGTTAGGTGGGCGGATGTGGTTAAGAAGTTCGCAGGGGTCAAGTGGATGCAGCTAGCACAGAACCGGGTTAAGTGGAGAAATATAGGAGAGGCCTTCGCCCTGTAGTGGGTATAGTCAGGATGATGATGATAATGACGACGACGACGATGATGATGATGACGCTGATGAGGCTTTGGGGATATTTGTTCTGCACAAAAACTCGCTCACCTTCTCTGAATGAAAATAATAGGTTTGTCGATGAGGAACTGAATGAAAATATGCGTTCTTTTTTATGCCAAGTTGGTTGGGGTAGGTGAAATAGAACATTTTTTATCTTTCTTGGAATATGAATTGTATATGAACCTGACATATTTACCTGGACATATTCAAGTGTGGTGATATTGAGCTCTGTGTGCGGATCCGAAACAACTGTCACATATTCTAAAACTGGCCTAATGAAAGATTTGTAGGCAAGTAGCCTGATTTCTGCCGGGGATTTAGACCTAAATATCCAGACCGCCTCACAGTTTTATTTACAGCGTACGTTATGTGGTCATTCCTTTTTAAATCTGATGTGATTATGACACCTAGATATTTGTAATTCATTACCTCAGATCAGGTGTTGTTATCGATGGTGCAGGAGAACTTCGGTGGATTGACTTTTCGTGTCACAATCATAGCTACTGTTCTTTTATACTTCGTGCACATTTGCCAAATTTTGGACCAGACCTGAATTTTGCTGAAGGGCATATCTAAAAGCACCTGATCGTTCTGGCTGGAAATCTCGTAATAAAGAAGTAATGGTCCCAGGATGGTATCATGATGAACGTCGAATTCAACAGGCACGGAATTCGAACTGATTCCGTCAATGAATACAGTTTGACTTCGGAATGAAAGATATGCCGCTAGCCATGAAAGCAGTGAATCGTTTTTAAAGATAGGGTTCAGTTTTGTAAATAATTTTTGATTGCACACGCGATCAAAAGCTTTCTCAAAATCTAGAAGTATGTCTACTTGACTACCTCTGTCTAATGTTGCTGCGAGAGCATGGACAGTTTCTAGTAGTTGTGTTACCACGGAATGCTTTCGACGAAAACAATGCTGTCGACTATCAGTAATGTCGTTCTGCTATCGTGACTAGGTCTTGACTCCTTCGGGCACAGCACATGTGGCAACATATCAGAAGCTTAAAGCCAATCTACTGCACTACACATGGCTTTGATGAGCAATGTCAGGATTGTCAGTCAGGCAGTAACGCTTGCAAGAAAATTAAAAACAAGTATAACGGGATGTAATCACGCATTGAATACAGCATTGTGCGAAGTTTGTTGACTAACACTCAATAAAAACAAAAGTAGTACAGAACCCAACGTAAATTAATTTAGAACTTATGGTCACCTGAATTAGAAGTACGAAAAATTTATTAGATTTATACAAAGCTTTGAAATATCAAGGCCTGCAAACTTGGGTGAAGATCCGGAAAGCCAAACGGAAGGCAGACAGGTGATTATAATAAATTTTAGCCATGCATTTCCTTCATACGCCATAGAACACCAAAACGCGCGTGTACACACTGTCATCGCAGTGTCAGCTATACATGTGATTAGATATTGCACATTACCATAATGTGGTGATAAGCTGAAAGCGTTCCGCAGTTTGTTCGTTGTATTTCTGTAAGCACATTCCTTACTGCTTCGGCATGCTGATTAATTCTTGACTGCGTGGTCAATCTTTCTGAAGCCACGGCAGGCTAGATTCAGGAGAAATGCCGGCCAACAGATTCGATAGCCATTCAAAAAGATAGCCATAATGTTTTATCGTCTTCTGTTTGCTAGAAAGCGGGGAATTAGGATTTAATTTGGCGCCGGTGGCTCGACCCATGATACCCCGTCCGCAGCGCACTTTGTGACAATTATTTCGGCGCTGGGCTTACTGTCATGTATGGTATCCGCTGGAAGCGTATACCATTGCTACTACTGTCATTTATCGCATGTACCTGGGCATTTGTGGCGATAGACAAGTATTTTAATTTTATTCTATTTCAAAGTTACTGATATATAATAGATGGAAGGTTTCTTAAACCAATCTTTAATTAACTTTATTTACCAATATTCTTAGCCAGGTAACTCGCACAGATTAAGCATGGTTGTGCATTTCTAGTACACAAATCTTTTCAACAATTTTGTTGAGAAAGTAAAGCGCTCAATGTAGCTATACTTATGAAGAAATCGTTAATGAACAACGAATTTCATAAGAAAACGCTACTTTTTATAATTAAGTGTCAGTTCCTGAGTCTGTTACAAGCCTGCTTTTCCTAGTTCATACGTTTGCACTTAACCGTGCATCTAGAGCCAGCAACCTTCTGTAGAAACTTAGGAACATATTATTTTAGTCAACATTTATGGACAAAGATTTGTCAGAAATTCAATCGCGACTTTATTTTGTGTAATTGTTGTCGTTTTCCACCGCGAAAGCAATGTACAAAGTGCGTACTTGTGCCACGGCAGAAAAGTAAGCAAATTAAAAACGCGAATATTGTGTTTATTTACAATAATGCTGAAGTATATCGACATTTCACCCCCTAAAGCTTTCAGGGTGAGTTACAGCACGTCA
Organism: Amblyomma maculatum; assembly: GCF_055883805.1. Lineage (NCBI taxonomy): Eukaryota > Metazoa > Arthropoda > Arachnida > Ixodida > Ixodidae > Amblyomma > Amblyomma maculatum. The sequence continues at coordinate 49,369,414 of NC_139347.1, read as the reverse complement.
TATAGATAAACATATTTTTAACGAAGGCAACTTCAGCATGAGAAGGTGAGCTAATTTGCGTTAAGTAAGCAGCTTTCGCGTCGATGGGCACTGAGATTCTGCGGATTTCGGGAAGCAAGCTGTTTCTCACGTTTTACGCTACGCGCCGGGGCTGATAGAAAAAAACAACAACAACAAACTAAACAAAACAACAAAAGAAAACAAAAAAAGCTAGGTTTATTTTAAATACATATGACACATAAAAGGCTGTTTTTAGATGCCACTAACATTTGGCACTGTTACTTGAAACAAGCCTTTAATGAAGTTGCGCTGTTTTATTTTGCTTCGTTTCTAAGTTATGCAATATATCCGAGTGTGACTGGCAAGCTTAATACTGCTAGCATTTTCTGCCACATCCTTGGATTGCCTTGATTCTCATCTATCAGAAGCGATCATTTGCACTTTTACATTCTTAAATGTGCTATATGAGAAGCGGAGCTGCAAAAAGCAAAGCATTTGTTTTGTATAGGTGAAAAATGTAGGCCAACAATACAGCCGTAAACGTTTCAGTTCTTAACAGTCTAGTAAAACAAGGAAAAGTGCTTCACTACGTATTGAGCTCCAAAATCTCATCCGTCGTATTCTCATGCTGGCGTATTAACCAACCATGCAGTCATAACGTTTCCGCCTGACGCTATAGTTGCTGATTTCGTCGCTAAATCGCCATCGTCCGCCAGAAAGCGTTGAAAGTGCAAACTGTTATGTACACTAGACGCGCTGGTGTTTACTGACAAGCTGGACAGTGAACACACAGAGGATAAAAAAGGTGGAGGGGGGGGGGGGGGGGGGGTGAAGAAACGTGGAAACCAAAGTGGAAAGAGAACGGTCAGCTATACCTAACATTTACCTAAGATATTGGATTTCTTATTAAGTGCTCTCAGCAGTGCGCTGTAAATTGCATGAATATAGGAATACATCCATTAAAATGCAATGGTGAGATTCTAAAAACAACAGTAATAAAAAGCAGAGAGAATATACATATAAATACATATAAATAAAATAGGGCGCATCACTAAATCAACCTATTAAAAACATTGACTAAGGCTTTCAGTAGTATTTTCCAAATCGCCTGGAGTCATCATACAATTATAGAGTTCATTCAAGCCCTCAGTGGTGGTAACAGGAAAAATGATGATAAAGTTTCATTTTACCAGTATTGTCTGACCCAGACAAAAAAAAGGTTCGATCTCGTCATTGTAGAATGTTTTAATAGTCAATGCCAGTTTTATTCGTGCATTGTATATTTTGCCGAGGAATTTCTAGAGGATTTTGCAACCGAGCCCTTTCTTATTTCAGATCCCCCGGCAGTAAAATTACAAATTCATGCTACAAACTGCGTTCCCTTTTCTAGACTTGATTCTTTCACCTGCGTGGTTTTTCAGCTGGTTCAAATTACTCCTGCGTATTCTAAAGTAGACCTAATGTTATTCGAATGCGAGCTTCCGTTCAGTGATCGAGGAGCACCTTTACAATTTGTTGCAAAGAACGAAGGCGTTGACAAGCGTATTATTAATCAAACTCGTAGAACATTTCAGTAAAATTTATCCGGAAGTATTTACGTGCTCTACGACATGATTAAAATTTCGTTGAACAAAACTCAGTTCAGTTCAGTCGTTCAATCGTGCCCTGGACGATATCACGCCAAGCTTTCCGGTCTCCCTTTGTCTTCCTAATATCACCTAGTTTCATCTGCAGCGCCTCGAGGATGCCATAGCACGCGTTATACAATTCTTGGTTGGCAGTCTGATGTCTCTGCTCTTTACTAGGCGGTCAAGGCTAGCCATGGCTCTCTTTCTCAGAAGCAGGCGTGTCGTAATTTCGTGGCTGCAGTCACCTTCCGGGGTAATCTTGGAGCCCAAGAAGAGAAAGAGAGAAGAGAGAGAGAGAAACAAAACTAGCCCAACCTAATTGTACTTTGATAGTATAGTGTTGTTTACTTTATGTTAGCTAAGACACTTTTCCTTCTTTTTCTTAATCTACATAATAACATAATAACAATTTACATTATCCAAATTCATCTTCCACCAGCTACAGAACATGTAAACTTTTCGGAAGTCGCACTGCAATGTAGTGATAGAGGCTAAAGCTTGCTTTAAACAATACAAGACACAGTCGCTAACATGCACTCGGATGGTAGATTGAATTCCTTCTACTAAATCATTTATATCAAGAAAAAACCATGACTGCCTAAGTACAGAGACTTGAAAGGCACTATTCATAGCACGTGCACTGGGGCTGGCGTCAGCTCATTAATATAAGGACTTACTTTTTGCGAAAGTGTCAATAATGATTCATCCAGCCTAAATTATTTTCAGAAACGCATAAGAATAATAACGTTAAGAAAATCACATTGGGCAGGACATCAAATGCTTTCCGAAAGTCCGGAACAAAGGCATCTACTTTTTCCCCACCGTCCAATGCTATTGCCATGACATGCGTAAGATCTGTTTGCTTCGTCGCACATGAAAAACCGAAGATAAAATCATGACGAAAATTGAGCAGACTTCTCTTAATGGGGTTCACATTACTGGAGTAGAGGAAGTGTTTGAGCGAGTAATCCAATGCCTGCGAGTGCTACCAAATGTCCAAGACGGTTGCTTTGCATTGATAGTGCACATGTAAGCCTGTTTCATAGGTTATTTCAATACTCCTCTATCTTTTACAAGGTTATATAGTTCCTCGCGGAAGCCGACTGTCAGATGGAAGTGTTTTAGGTGAAATGTGTCAAGAGAAGTTCCGAGTTATTGCGACGCAGTCAAGGACCAAACTCTTTCTTTAAAACTTGCCTCGTATTTGAAAGAGATGGTAGCAGTTCCCGCTAAGTTAACGTTATTTTTTTCGTGCCTCAAATAAGAGCACTAGAATGGTACGTAACTAACAGCAATCATTTTAAAGCGAAGTTTTGGTGAACGTCTGTCTGTAAAACTCGCAGTGCAGGGCTATTTAGGTCTTGAAATTTTATTATATAGATAAGAATTCTACGGGAGCTGTAACCTTAATTTAGCTCGTCCTTACTGTCGCGCTATACGTGATCATAGGAACTAACAAAGCGACGTTCAGAACTTTCGACTACAAAAGAGAATAGAAAAACACGTACGTAATAAAGAATACGGGTGCTGGAAGATGGAGAAACGAACAAAGGCGAGAAGATAGCCCCGCCGCACTTCGTTTGTTTCTCCTTCCTGTCTAGACACTTTGGCAGAATTAGTTTTCAAACGGAAGCTTCCGTACTATGAAAAATAAGCGAAAGTGAGTTGCGGAGGAGGCGCGAAAGGGAACATCTTTTCGTCCATGATAAGAAAGCCCAGCCGGACAACGCTGGAGGGGCGTCTCGTACCATAAAAGCCAGCGTTTCTTTCGAACAAACAAGCCACAGTCACCAGCGCAGGCGGTGAAAAAGAGCACTAAAGTCGACTCGAGAGCGCCTTTTTAAACCGCCAGGAGCTGGTGGCCTGCAGCGGCGGCGAGTAAGAAAGATAGGCAGCGCTGCGCACCAGTTTGGAAGATAAAGCGCCTAAGAGGGAAAGCCTCTTCCTTGCGCAGATTTTTCGTCCTCGGGCCTTCTTTTTAGTCGCTCATCAGGCAATGGCGCTTGCCCCGTTCGTCTGTGCGTCTTTTGAAGGCTTCCAAGGGAAAAAAAAACAGCTCGGCGGTCCCACGGTGGCTGTGCGAGGTGGCTTGACAAAGCCTCTTTGTTTGACAAGTGCGGGGTTAACGGTGTCTATTACGGGCCGGGGGCGACCATCGAAAGGATTAGGTGTGCTTCAAGAAAGCAAGCATGCGGCACATCTCGCAACAGACATCAAAGGGTTGACAAGAAAGAGCGGGAATGAAAGATGCCCGGGAGAATTTTTTTTCTTTTTGTCGTCTTTGACTTGTACGAAGATGGACGGAGTAATATCAAAATTCAGCATGACGTAGAACCGTGCTTTGTTTGAGTTTGTGTGAACGAAGTAGTTAACCGCTGTGAGAACGTCATGTACGCGTCTTTTATTTACCTTTTAAATTGAAAAAGCTTAGAAATATAGACAAATCATGGCAGGCTCAAGTGCGGGCTTGTCGACTCCTAGAACGGTAAACGAAAAAAAAAAAAAAAAAAGCTGACAGAACGATCAGGTGAACGGGAGCGAGAAAGCTGCGACAGCAGTTAGATGTTTACTCACAGGTATTTTGCTCTCTCTCGATTATATTGCTCTTGGTCGGCGAGACTCGAAAGTCTCTGCTTCCGTTCATGAAATTGGGCCAGTGATGCTTGTAAAGTCCGTCCGGAAGTGGTTGTTGGGTTACTAACGGTACGATTGCAAAAATGAGAACGTTGGAGAATCTCGACAGTGAGAGGCTGAAGTCGAAATGGAAACTATTTACAAGTGTGCCTACAAATGTCGATTGAGAGGTGATTCCGTGGCCCGGCTTATCGAATCGCGTCAGGTTGAAGCAGGAGACTCCGCCTCCAAAACACGTAACGTAGAACATGCGCTTGGCTTGACGGAAGTTCTGACAATTTAAAAGCAACCCCCCCCCCCCCCCCCCCCCCCCCCAACCCAGTTCCATACCCTCCGAGTAAGAAGAAAAGGTGTTCGATGCAGAACACAGCCCGGTTATTTGTAGGAAAAAAGTTGGCATGATTCACTTTAACGTAAGAAGGAAGGGGGCGCTTGATCAAGCGGACGAAGCCACTACACGCCGAAGCTGAGCGTTGTTGCCTACCAGCATGCCATCTTTGCATCGCTTTTGTCCTAGCTTATGAAATTTTGATTTGGCTATCGAAACATTAGAGATGCTGTGTACACATGTGTGTACAATTGCGCCTTTATCATTCGCCTGGTATACTTGCAATCCGTAGAAGCTCGCCTCATTCTGTGTAAGCGAATGTTTTCGACTACACCAGTCATACTTATTGTCCAAAGTTCTCCGTTACCGTTAACAAATCCTGGTATCAAACACAGTCTTCAGCGCAGGGGCTCTTCGCGTGCCATTTATGTTGACTAACCGATGTGGGTTTGTACAGGCAGCCGCGATCCTGGTCTTGTTATCGCTGAAGTTGGAACAGATGTAGCCTACATTATCTACAGAATTTTCAATATAGAAAGCAAAAACTGTGCAGGCTCCATGCTTTGTGCGCTTGCTTCACAGGGGTTTCACAGAATCCGGGCTAACTAAACACATATTTATGAAAGCAGGGTGCGTCATTCGACATTTATTGGAAACTAGCTGACTATAAAACTCTGGCGCCTACGTAGAAATGTTCCAGAATCGAGTTGATGGCTTTATCCCTTGCTTGGTCATGCAATGCCTCATTCGAGATGTGTAGCTGCAATTAGTTTACGGGTTTGATTATGCCAATGATCAAACGTTGACTGGCATGGGATCGCGAGGGAATGCAGACCTATTAATGGCAATGTAATGTTTGTATTAGGTTAGCGATAACTGCTTCCCGCTCGCTGAAGTGTTTCGTATGTGTTTAATATGTGTAATTAGATCCAACTTGGAGACGTCACTGATGCAAGGTTTTCTGTATGTGGTCATTTGTGGTCATTGATTGAGGGGTGGTTGGAATTTGTAACTTCGTTGGGTGCTGAAGGTCCTTGATGAAGTTGGTGTTACTTAGCTTAAGCTTTTGCCCTCCCACAGAAGCATCGAACCGAACGTGCAATGCAGCACGCTTTTGACGAGGTAACATTCAACCGGTGAAACGATGGAGTTTACCTTGAAGTATGCTCATACGATCACGAGCTTATTGTCTTATTCTACGGCACGAACTTTCATTATCTCTGTTGATGTGTCCTCGAAGCCGTAATGGAGGTGGCTCATGCGGCGTTAAATGGTCCCACTGGCTGCACTATTGTCGGGATGGCCCCCAGAGCTCAGCAGTACTCTTATTCGTTGCTCAGAATCCGTGCAGATCTCGGATGCATACAGCAGGGAGCATAGCTTGACGGCGTGGCGAATGCACGCGCTTATGCGGTCAAGGAGCTTAAATTGACTGCGACGTGGGAGAGGTGCTGTGTGGTTCATGGAGAGTAGCCATGGCGAATGGACTGCAGTCCGTGACACTCGTCAGTGGCAAAACCAGCCTGATAGTCGAAGAATGCTGGTTAGTATATTTATTGGTGGTGCCCACTGGTGGGCTTGAGGCCGACGATGGCTTAAAACTGAATAAAGAGCTAGCAATAGCTGCGAAAAAAAAAAAGAGACAAGCACGTGTCCTTCATATTATTTTTCGTTCCTCCGAAAAGCGTCAGACATGTGTGACGCTTTGAAAGGAAATACAGCAGCGTCCCAACAGTGGCGTAAGGATGGTTTCCACGCGCTTACGTCACTTCTGCTATAATAAAATGTCATTGAAACGTGATCGATGGATTGAAAAGGTCTAGCACTACTCGAATGGTGTCTTTATTTTGCTTTCCCTATATGAGTACTGTTGAATTAAACCCTTGCGCCATTCCATTTCCTTCATTATTCGACCCATGCTCAATTTTGCAGAACAAACCAAGGGGGTCTGAACCAATACCCCGTCTTGCTGGCGAAACATTACCGAAAATGCAGGACTTTGCCTATAAGCGGTAACCGCATTGAGCGACAATTCCTAGCGATGCGTCACGCGAAGACAACGCCAATGCCTGTCGTTGCCGCTGGTGCATCTCAGCGACAGAGAGGCGCGTTTTCAGCGTTGCTTTGTTACCGCCGCCTCGTCGTTCGGTCAAGGGGAGTACAGTTACGCTATGTCCCGTTTCTAACACTAAACAGCACGAAGTACGATAAAACACTGATGAAAATTCCTGTAACGCATCGCGTTTAAGAAATAAGAAAAAGTCACAGTGCAGCGGTGCGCTACTGCACTGCAATGTAGACTTGGATTGTAAGCAATAACAATGTCTAGCCACACTAGCCTTATTAGGTTTCCTTTAGTGCCCTACCAATCATTTGCTGAATTGTCTCGATGCGCTCATATATGAACGGATCAGACGAAGTGAGCGCCTACAGGTTCTTCGCTCAAACCGGATTGGAAAACAAACTTTGCTCGCAAAAAATGAAAGAAAAGAAATCCAGAACAAAAGCTGAGTACCCCAAAGCCTTCTACGATTGGTTGCCTCGCAAGCTGCTTCCGTACGACACGCGAAATTTTCTAAAAACCGAGAAGCTGAGCGACAGCGACGAGCGGCAGTGCTTTGGCGGCATCACGGGGAAGGCATCACGGGGCGTGTCGCTGCGAATTGTCGCTTCATTTATTAAATAAATGGACTTTAATAAATTTAATAAATAGACTGATGGTTTAGTTAACCAATCTAAATCAATAATTAGGATATAGGGAGAAAAATGAGCATGATAGCTACTGCTACCACCCCGTTTCAAAGGGGACGCTCCTATATTCCATCCATCCATCCATCATGCGGTTAGCGCTTTATTTCGCAACCACTACAAGCTAGCCGATTTGCCAAAAATGAGCTGGTTTACATGTAATACTTCTATTTATAAAACATTCAAATTCAGCACTTTTTCAAATACATTGATAAACTCAGGTACACAAGACTGAGTTTTCAAAACATCAATTGTCTGCCATATAGAATCTCCAAAATACTCTGGAATTGTTCTGACATGAATATCAGCCTCACGATAAGCCATTCGGGGTTTCCTCATGATAGGTAAGCATAATATCATTATAATATCGTACAGAACACTGTCATCACTTTCCACAGCCAAGAACCGAAATTCCATGGGGGTTAAAGGGAAATCTTTGTGCAAAGTTCCCTGCAGAACATCTCAAAAGAAAACTCCATCCCAATAATCTATAAACGCATGTTCAACAGTCTCCGACTTTCTACACAAAATACAGCTTACACTCCATGGCACAAAGATTTCCTTTTCTGCCATCCATGCCTTCAGAGGCCACAGAAACGCATTGTTTCTTTCCGAATAAAGGTGGGCCTAATGCATGCATTGCCTTATGACTGTCAGCTAATGCTTAGGTGCGTCGTAAGAAAGAAACTAATTACAGAAGTAAAAGCAAACGCTATCGCGTTGAACTTTTTAAGGCGAAGATTAAGCGTCCCCCAAATTTTGTGTCCAAATGAAATTAGGAGACGCCTGCTTCTGGGAAAGAGAGCAGTGGCCAGCCTTGACCGCCTAGTAAAGAGCAGAGACATTAGTCTGCCAACCAAAATCCGTATAACTCGTGCTATGGTCTTTCCAGTTGTGAGAGTTGAACTGTGAAGAAGGCTGACCGCCGAAGAATAGACGCGTTTGAATTGTGGTGCTTGCGGATACTCTTGAGAGTTCCTTGGACTGCCAGAAGATCAAATCAGTCGATATTGTCGACCATAAACCCTGACTGCTCATTGGAGGGTCAAATTCTAAAGCTAAAGCTCAGCTACTTTGGTCATCTGATGAGAAGAGAGGAATCGCCGGAGAAAGATTTGATGTTGGGAAAGGTTGAGGGTCATCGAAGAAGGGGTAGGCAGCGAAAGCGGTGGTTAGATGGCATCCTAGAGGCGCTGCAGATGAAGTTATGTGATGTTAGGAAGATAGCGAGAGACCGGAAAGCGTGGCGTGATATGGTCCATAGGGTCACGAAGAGTCGGACACGACTGAACGCCTGAACTGAACTGAACTGAACTGAAATTTTGTGTCTTGTCTGAGAGCCCTAGCGGAGGTCGGAATGAGTTTGTAGATGGCTGTCGGCAGACTGAAGTTTAGGTGGACTGTATTCGCGTGTTCCGAAGGTGTTTGCAATGTTTATTTGCAGGTGAGTGAAACTTCATAAGCCACATGTGCGGTTTACGAAGTTCACTGACCCGTGGCAAGGTTTATATAGGCCACACGGGTCGTAGTATTAACGACAGAGCACTGGAGCACTGAAAATCGCTAAAGAATGGAACCGGGTCTAATTTGCCCCTTCATTGCAAAGAGTGCATATGTGAGCCGGTGTTTTACGGTATCATGATTCTTAGCAGAAGTCGCGATAAAACAGCGCATGAGGTTCTTGAAGACTTTCTGATAGCAAAGAAAGGAGATGCATGCCGTAGTGACTGTTATGTTGTCTTATAAAGTAAGGAAATCATGTTCATTGAATCTGTTTCATAATCACCAGGTCTTGTTAGCTAAAGTGTATGCCCGTTCTACATGGCGTTGATTTGTGGTTGAATACCCATGCGCAAAGGATTTTGTCACTGTTTGTTTTGTGCATGCCTTTGGTTGTGTCTGACGCTGCTTTGCAACGATATAGTGTTGTATTACAAGTAGGTAACGATAACTGGGTAAGCGAAGGCAAAATAAACTAGTTTCGATCAATGTAAATTGTATTTCCACGACGGAAGGATGTGATGGCGATTGTTAGAAGGTCATGTGACTGAGCGCCTGTATATATTTGAGCCCCTATCTTGTAAATAGACAGTTTGTAGTCCAGCCTATTTATTTCTACGTCTCTGCTTTTCCCTGAGTGCGTCTTCTTGGCTGGTTAGTCTTTCTTCACGCATAATAAAGGGGGTTTAGAATGAATAAATAGAGTGCCTTGGTTTTCGTTCGAGGGTTCCAGGGATTTTGTACCTGATGTTACATAACATAAATAAACTGGCTTGGTTTGGTAAAGCAACTTTGTTGATAAAGCATGGTTTGAACCTAGTTAGAGCCAAAGCTATGAGTGTTGCAGCGAATATTTCTGCGGACACCTGGATATATGTGCCACAACGTTCGAACGAACCTTCTGTCCTAGCAACTCACTGTTGTCGGTAGCCTCTACCAACTACCGAGTTATCTGTCTTCTTCTTCTTCTTCTTTCTCTTTTCTCTCTTCTTCTTTCTTCTTCTTCTTTCTCTTTTCTTTCTTCTTCTTCTTTCTTCTTCTTCTTTCTCTTTTCTTTCTTCTTCTTCTTTCTCTTTTCTTTCTTCTTCTTCTTTCTCTTTTCTTTCTTCTTCTTCTTTCTCTTTTCTTTCTTCTTCTTCTTTCTCTTTTCTTTCTTCTTCTTCTTTCTCTTTTCTTTCTTCTTCTTCTTTCTCTTTTCTTTCTTCTTCTCCTCCTTCTCCTTCTCCTTCTCCTCCTTCTCCTTCTCCTTCTCCTCCTTCTCCTTCTCCTTCTCCTCCTTCTCCTTCTCCTTCTCCTTCTCCTTCTTCTCCTTCTCCTTCTTCTTCTCCTCCTTCTCCTTCTCCTTCTTCTCCTTCTCCTTCTCCTTCTCCTCCTTCTCCTTCTCCTTCTCCTTCTTCTCCTTCTACTTCTACTTCTACTTCTACTTCTCCTTCTCCTTCTCCTTCTCCTTCTCCTCCTTCTCCTTCTCCTTCTCCTCCTTCTCCTTCTCCTTCTTCTCCTTCTCCTTCTCCTTCTCCTCCTCCTCCTTCTCCTTCTCCTCCTTCTCCTTCTCCTCCTTCTCCTTCTCCTTCTCCTCCTTCTCCTTCTCCTTCTCCTCCTTCTTCTCCTTCTCCTCCTTCTCCTCCTCCTTCTCCTCCTCCTTCTCCTCCTTCTCCTTCTCCTTCTCCTTTTCCTTTTCCTTTTTCTTTCTCTTTTTCTTTTCCTTTTCCTTTTTCTTTTTTTTTCTTTTTCTTTTTCTTTCTCTTTTTCTTTTTCTTTTTCTTCTCTTTCTTTTTCTTTTTCTTTTTCTTCTTTTTGTTTTTCTTTTCCTTTTTGTTTTCCTTTTCCTTTTTCTTTTTCTTCTTTTTCTTTTTCTTTTCCTTTTTGTTTTCCTTTTTCTTTTTCTTTTTCTTTTCTTTCTTCTTCTTCTTCCTTCCTTCTACACCTCCTGGTCCAGCTCTCGGCCTATACCACATGACAGTTGCTAGGGAACGGCACACGGTGCCATAATGCTACGCCGATGGCTTGAAAACCTAGCGGAGCGTAGCTTTCGCTACAAAACATGTTCCCTTTCATCGTTTCCTTCTACTGCTCCAAGTTTACAGGCTAGCAGGAATTGTTTCTTCAGGACAAGAAAAATTGAGGCAGTTGTAACGGCTTTTAGCTGGACATCCAGAGCATACCCACGTTTACCTTGTACGCATCAATAGTTGGTGTCGCCACGGCATGGCTTCGGAGCTGACGTTCGTCCAGAAACTTTCCTCGGCTGTCTATGGCGCTGTTCGAAGGACGAGGATGGAATAGATACACCCTCGACAGGACTATAGCGCCTGTCGTTTGTACGATGAGTCAAGACCAGTCGCTGGTCCTGTCACGTGTGTGTCTCTTTTGTCCTCGTCCTTCACGCCGTATTCTTCTTGTGTAGGCCCGACAAAAACGAGAATTTGTGCACATTAGGCTTTGTTATTAGTGCACAGTTTACTCTGACGGTAGCGTTTTATTTGTGTTTTAAATTTCGAATTTATTCCATCTCAACAAATATTCGGAAACATAACAGGATTATTTTCTTGCGCTTGCTTCTTACTAACAAGTCTAAGCACAGATGTATACACTCATAGAATTATTAGTATTAGTTACAGAGTGGCCGCACTACGAAATGCGGCCACTCTGTGCCTAATGTCTCTCTAACTTTTTGCTCCGACGTGGTGGTGCAGTGGTTTTGGCGCTCGACTACTGTGCCCAAGGATGCGGGGCCGAATCCCGGCCGCGGCGGCCGCTTTTAGATGGAGACGAAAAGCAAAGCTCCCGTGCGCTGTGCGATGTCAGAGCATGTTAAAGCATCACAGGTGTTCGAAATTTCCGGAGTCCTCCACTACGGCGTCTCTCATAGCCTTAGTGGCTTTGGGACGTTAAACCCCACAAACCAAACCAACCAGCCATACAAAGGGAGAGAGAATAGAGAAGGTATCGGTTGCTATTCTACACTAGATGAGAAGGAAGACTATAAAGGAGAGAGAGAGAGAAAGTCTGGATTGAAAATAAAGACCGTATAGAATAATTAGAATATGACTATGGCGGCTTGAATAACTCAGGGTCTGTACTTCTTTGATTGTGCCCCTTGCGCAAGGATAGGTACCACAGGAGATCTCCTGAGACACGATGGAAGAACATCGTAGCGCGGCGCCACAAATAGGGATTTGAGCAGCTTTCGGGGCACGGGGCCCTCGTTACGGCCCGCCTCGGACGGTGTGCACTGGAACGCGTGGTACGGGGTTTCGCACGGACAGGCCGCTCACGCAACAGCGTGATGCCGGCGGGGTGTCTCACACACATGCTGGCCACGTCCCGCCGATGCGCGCCGGGGATCCTCGGCTGGACGCCGTGGCAGCGGATCGACCGTCCTTCATTATGGAGCAGAGCGGCCGGCGCGCGTTCATTACACGAACGGGGCCCTAATCCTCTCCCCGCTGCCCGCTATTTCCGGGCACGACCATCGATTATTGAGTGCCGTGCATCGTCATGTCCGTCCGTCCTTCCGGCCGGCCGTCTGTCGGCCTCATGCTGCTTTTTCGCCTCCTTGGCCGCACGCACGCACGCAGTTTTCTCCTGGGAGTCCCACCACCGACGCAGCCACGCGCGCACTCTACTGCCTCCCTCGGGGATTAGCGAGGAGGCGGGACCGGGCCCGAAATCCTCAGATTCCCGACCTGCCAGCAGCAACGCTGCCTCCACTGCGCGGGCCCCGCTCGGGCAAGGCCGGACGCCGCCACCGTGAAAGCAGCCGCCAGCGACACGAGTCACCTTCGCAGCCACCGCCGCCGCCACCGGCACGAATTCCGCCTGCCTGCACACATCGCACTCAGCTCCCGAGGCCCGGCAGCGAGGACCCTGTTCGCCTTACTTTCCGCTGCTCCGACCTCATTCTTCCTGCCCCCCGGCAGACAAGACGGGAAGGGGTTCTTGTTCCCGGGGATTATTTCGATAAGCCCCCTGTGCTCCCGTGGCTTAATATATGCGTAGCCCCCTTCCATTTCCGATGGAATTCAACTCTGCGCGCTATTTTATTCTTGTTCGCTCGTTGCCGCCCTTACAGCCTTCCTCGAAGATAGTTGTTACTCGTATCGTGCGTAATTAGAATTGCAAACACGGTGTTAGCTTCAAATTAGCAGTCACTTCGTAATGAACGAGAGAACCTTCGAAAACTGAGCAAAGTTCATTATGGGTGTTTGCTTCACCGGTTTTGTTGGGGATTTTAGTTTTATACACTAGCTTTCTTTTTCTTTCACAAACACCGTAACTCAGTGACGCCTAAAAAAAACTGCCGCAAGCGCTGAAGGAAAGCATGAAAACTTATATTTCTACTATTCTTCCAAATCCATGTGCATTCTAACCACAAATAAGGTAACAAGGGAGGCAGACAGGAAGGAGTGAAAATAATTTGCAGTAACGAGATCGAAAAGGAGATGGGAAGATACGCAAGCAAATGCAATTCGTGCTTCCGTTATAATATTCGTTATACTCTGCGCCTTTTGTACTGAAAATAGCGAAGACGCGCATTTCAGTATAAACAGTATAAAAAACAGAATTGATTGCTTCGTCAAACCACTCCATTCGGTTGTTCAGTGGGTCAGTCGGTTAACTATGCGCCTTTATATATATATATATATATAGTACCTCTAAAATAAACATTTTCTAGCTTCGTGCTTAACTATGGAAGATTTTATTGTTATCAAAAAATGACCTAAATAGGGCTGGTGGTAGTGACGACAATCTTTACTTGACAAACGTTTTTTTTTTCATATAGTTAGATGACAGTGGTATGATTCTCCGTTAAAAGTATTCTTCTTTTCTGCGTAGAAGATGCAATCACCCGCATTCCTGGGCAAGACTGTCCTTGGCATGGCAAGAGTGGAAGAGGAAGACCCTGCATGCCGAATTTCTTACTCCACTGCAAGACAGGCATTAACGCTAACGCAAGCGTGAACAAGAAATGACTTAGCGCTAGTTTCTACTGCATACCGAATATACATTGCGATGGAGACGCTCAGACATGATTAAGCACACGCACACGAACGCAATATTATTGTTACGTATTCGTGCTATTTTGCCTTCTCACGCTCGGTCTTTCCTTCAGTAAGTGCACGGGCACAGTCTCTATTGCTAGCTCAGGACAGGAATATTTTCTCTCACTACGTTTACGCGGCTTGAGGAATCAAATGTTTGCATTGGCTCTTCTTTTTTGGCGTCATACATGTTTCTGCTGATAACGTAGCGAGCGTGTTCACATTCTTGCGTTCTATTCTTTTCTGTGCCAATTTCCCATTTGCAGGTGCTCAGTACATAACTGACATCTGGTGGACCGTGTCGCTTTAAAAATAAAGACGAAAAAATAATTAATGATTTGTAGGTCAGGCGTTTTACTGGCTAAGTAAGGGAGGCATGAACAAACAAGAAAGGAGAAGAGCGTGCGTATGACGTCACAATAGCGGGTGGCGGATGTACCGTACTTTTTTACTAAAAGTGATTAGGCTTCCATGCGTAGGGGTGGAAAGTAGCAGTAATATTAACAAGAAAAATTTATTGACAAATAAAGGAGATTACGAGGACTTCAGCAGGTTGTGATGATCTTAATTTAGGATCTCAGTGAATATTGCTGTCTCCATAAGCAGTGGCTCCATGTTTCGTTGGGTTGTGAGATCCGAGCTGGACAGAGAGGCTTCCTCCCACTGTCCTTCGTAAAAGAGTTTTAAGGTGTTCCGCTTTCTTGCCCTTGCGCTCACACATTTCTATTTTCTATTGTTTTGTTCGTACTAATGTCCCAGTTGTAGGCGTTCAGTGGAACATAACTGGCATATGGTGTCATGGGCGAGGATCACAGCCGAGCAATGGCACCGGGGTCGCCGGCGCTGGCCGGTGGCCTCGAGCAGGGAGCGTGGCTAGGGTGAAGAAACTTTGCTGTGCCGCCTGTGGGTTGGCGTAGCATTCACAAACTCTTATTATTTTGTGATAGGTATGGCAAATAGCCCTGCATGTCCAACCTGCGAGCATGACCAGACTATAGAACACGTTCTTTATGAGTGCCCCATATACAGTGCGGAAAGACAGTGTCTCTGCCCTACGTTGGAGCGTCTAGATGGACGCCCACTCACTGAAATCAATGTTCTAGGTCACCGTCCATGGTGATCGTCGGCGGTGAAGGCCTGCCAGGCACTGCTCAGCTTCATGAAGTCCACGGGCCTGATCGATAGGCTGTGATTTTGCTATTATGGGCCGTGATATGATTGTGACGTGGTGTGATGTGATGTGACGCGATATGGCTTTGATGTGACTATACTGACTTCACTCATCCCTCTTACACATCACTTTTATATCCATTCACCCTCTTTCCGCCAATGCAGAGTAGCAAACCGGTTCCTTTTACCGGTTAACCTCCGTGCCTTTCCTCCTCCTTTTCCTCATGGCTAAGTACGTGTCGTAACCCTATTCGCACGCCTCCTTCTCTTTATGACAAAAAAGCGCTGGTTGCGATGCCGAGAAACTGGCGGTGCGGACAGCGTAACGCGTTGCTGGCTACTTTTAGACAGCGTGGTTCAATTAATAGGTTTCGCGCTCGCAACAAGAAAACCATGCGAATTCAATTTGAAAACATCGTCCCTGTCGCTTCAACGAATTGGCAATAAAGTGCTTTTCTACATGTTTTGAGTATCGTCATAACAAAATGGAGAGACATTGAAAAATTTAATGCGCCTTGTTTCCGCAGTGTAGATCATCCCGTACTGGGCAAAGGGACAACAAAAAATGCAGCTTATAATCCTCATGAGCTTACTGAATTCGACACTGGCTTTCGATGCTTCAACATCGACCTAATGCTTTGAAAGTTCGCTCTGCCTTTTAACTGCACCAGCTTCCCTAGTGGCCTCGACGGTTGAAACTACGTAGGGAACAACAATACCTGCCAACAATTGAAGCCAGTGTCTCCATTTACAGATATCATCTCTTCGAAGCTACATTATGCACCTATCTTCAGTTCTTTTCCCATCATGCATCACTGAATTATTATGCAAACTGTCCGCGCTGATTGTGCCACTTGTTATATTTCTCACTCGTTTCCTTACCTAAATGTCACCGTCTAAGGCGCCTGTATTGACCATCTACACTAACAGCATTGTTTTATTTCATACGCATAATGTTGAACATTCTTAGGTAATAAGGGCATCAAGCAGAGTACTTACTCAAAAGCAGTTGTACTTTGGAACAAGGTGACATCACTCGGAATATTTTGGCTTTAAGGCGCGATGTAACATTCACGGGTGAAAAACTGAAGCTACTGCGGTGTCATTTCTATATGGCAAAGACAATCAGTGTAAAGGTGGGAATGCACGTTACCCTACCTACACATTAAACAAGCTAAATTGCATCCTGACGAATATTTAGTAAGGAAGCACGCGAAAAAGAAAGCAATTTTATCTGTTCCTCATCGAAATGTACCCTTTAGTCGCATCTTCATATAAGTAAATTTCATTGTATCTACAACAAACTCCGCCACATAGCAGTTAGGCGGCGTACAAACGTTTAGCGTGCGTTACTCAAAGGTGGAAGTTCATCCTTTATACAATACGGTAATTTTATTAAGTAGAATAGTCTATACGGAATAGAGATAATAATAACTTCAACCGTATAACGGTATACACATATGTTCGGAACCTGGGGAATGTTCAAGAAAGAAGAAACAGTGTTGAGAAATATGTTAATATTTGAAGAAACATAGAGTTAGCATGTAGCTGTCATGGCTAAGAACGACTCCGTGCTAGAGGGAGGGGTAACATTATGCGGACACAGACCATGCGCTCTGTTGACGTGCAGACGTGTGCAAGAGAAGAAAAAAAAATACACTAAGCATGTAAGTATTTACAATTCGCGAATGGTCAAAAAACACACCTAGGTCAAAAAACACACCTAAAAGCAAACAAAATTCTATACAAGATGAAGACACGCAAGCTCTCTAAACTCCACGGGCTGAGAAACAAACAAACGAGAAGCAAACAGCAAAATAAAGTAGACTAACAACACGCGTGGCAATTTGCAGAATAAGAATACTACAAGAAGCGTCGCACAAAGTTTCTCGAGCCAAGACTGGGCGGCGAACACGGGCAAACTTTTGAGTGCATTCTCCTAAGTCGGTGTAGCCTCACAGCGCTTCCTCCTCGAGCCGTATTTTCAGGGCAGATCGCTCTCCTGGGACGTCGCGAGGGGCTGCTACTTCTCCCGCCGGAAGGTGGTCGGTTGCCATAGCACCGGCCCACTCCGCCACCGAAACAGCGCGGCTCTGTCAACATCAAACCTTAATAACCTGAAAACGGGCTCAGCCAATCGCTTTTTTTTTTTTTTACTTAAACGCACTTTCAGTTGAAGCTGCTTCTGAAGTCCCGTAGAGCCCATCGCATTTTTTGTTTGCCTACGCTATCGTTTATTGCCGCGACGCATCGATAACGCGAGTGGACAACGAGTGAGGCCTTGTAATACGGTAGTGCGCTGTTGCGTAGCCTGAGAAAGTAAGAAATAACGCCGACGCTCGACCGCCCTCACAGCTGCGCCGTGCAAACTGCCGCATATTGTCTTTCGCAGCGATTTCAAAGAAGTTTTTGAGACTGTGGCAAAAGAAATACGGAAATTATACTTACGTGGCATGAACTATAAGCACGAAAGAAAAGCTTATTGTTTGGCGTACGGGCTCAGGGTCACAAATGAGCGCAGGCTGTGGCACACTGTCGCCACTTTCGGCAGCGCTGAAAGTGAAGCCGCTATCCGGCGACAATCGAATGAAAACCGTCCCGTCGCGAACGAGCAAAAATACGAATGTCGCTAAGCTCACGTAGCTATATGCGGTGGAGGTACATTCTCAGGCGGCTGTGTAGTGTCTGCAAACAGCCGATATGCGAAGTAGCTATGTAAGTCAAGGATGCAGTGATAATGCCTTTTAGAAACGTATATGTGAAGAATTCGCAAAGCACATCGCCATGTACGTGATTGCTCTATCGCTACGCCAAAGCAGACGCCGGGCTTTCTAAGCAATGGATCATTTAATGCTGTGGCTTTAAAACTTTACAACACGGAGATCCTTTCTATCTTAAGAAACCTTTAAGGTTTTAACTGATTTTAAGGTTTTGATAATATTTGACTTAAGCTCCTTTAAGAAAGTACAAAACGGCGCATTAATTCAGTAGCCCCGAGAGAAAGTCACCGACGGCAAAGAATCGTATGGCACTTAATGCCGGTGATTTTATCGCGGAGGACGTTACGGATGTAGTTCCGAGGAATTCCCATTACGCTAGTAGTGCATAGAAACCGCACCGTAGACGTCAGGAATACGAAGTCGATGTCCACCGGTCCATTGTCTCTGACATACAGCAGATGACTAGAAGCTCGAATTCAGCTAAGATAGTGATTACTGTCAATGCATGTAATCGGCTTGAAGTTTATGCAGTTACAGCACTTTAAAATGCAGGCGGGAGCGTCAAAGCGGCAGTCTTATTGAGTCCACAACTATAGGCTGGAATATCTTATCACGAATTTGCAAAAGGCGAGACGGAAAGAGCCATATTATTAGCAGGAGGCCACTGGATTTAAGAATGCGCCGATGACTACTGCCCCGGTGTCTCCAAGATAACTAAATCGGGTGCTCAACATTGTGCTCAACATGAATAATATTGATTTAGAATGATAGCCATTCTGTATACAGAAGCTAATTTTCCTGTCGTAGCAGCAATTTGACCCAGAGCCAGTCTAAAGATCAAACATTCAAAATCGGGTCACAGTGACATCGGTGTGGACCCACAACGTTGACCGTTGATCTTAACCTTCGACCTTGACATTAAGAATCGTCCTCTGGACAAACAGCACGCCAAAACATTGCGTGATTTCCTCCTATAATGAGGCTGCCGAGCCTCTCTCGCCAGTCATGGATCAGGAGCCGAGCAGGTCGAACCGTGAAGCTGGCAATGTCCATATAAAATAACATAGCGTAGACATGATCAGTTGCGGCTCGACTTTCGGTTCAACCAAGTTGAATCGTTGTTAACTTTTTATGGCTCATTACTTGCTTTGGGCAACCGATTTTTTTTTTTTTTTTGATGCTGTTAAGTAATTAGGGCGATTGCTTTGAATCTCAGTTCTCAGAAAGTTTGGCTTTGTCGGCTTCGTAAGCGCAAAATCACAAGCGGTCATCTGACAGTTGGCAAATGGAAGGTGGCATAACCAAACCAGTCGTTGACTGGCCGGCGCATTTTGTGACGTCACGAGGCTACATGAAATGGCCTATTTAGCAGAAGATGCTAGATAGGGCAACTCCTTCGCGATGCGAGGGTGAGATGAGCATAAAATTTGTGAGCAATCGCGGCAGCGGAAGCCCCGCCATTGCTCCGCAGCGGTCCCGTACTAGGCACACCACTAAGCGAATATCACATGACAGCATTCTGCAACACGACCGTGCTGTCTAGAGCTGACGATGCTGTTGCAAAGTTATTAAGGTTAACTGGATTCGAAGTTTTTAACGATGAACTGGACAAGAAAGGGGAAATTCACTTATTTTGGTCATGTATATTGTGATTCTATGTGTTACTTATCGAATGTAGACAAACACCACCAAGAAACTGCAATTTTGAAGCATTAATCGATACGTGCCTCCTTTCTAGCATACGGAACTCATAATACGCGTATACGGGCTGCTACGCATCGAGATGCGGCCGTGGAGCACGTGGGCTATCGTCAGCACCGAGGCCTGTATGATGCAAGCGTACTGAATACACTAAAAAAAAAACAACAAAAAACCTTACGCAGTACGAGCGACCCCTCTCCTCTACTTGCAGTTCGAGGCTGGCATTCGAAATGAAGCTCTGAGCGTTAATTTACTACACATGTGCATTACTGGACAGATAATTCTGTTTACGGAACATGCTATCGTGTATTCCCAACCGAATTTGCCTCAAGATTCGAAAACGTTGCTCCATTGAATATGGTCGTTTATTAAGTTGGTTCTTATCTATGTGAGAGGAAAGTGCGTCCACGTGTTGCACATTTACCCTCAGAGGTGCTTGCGTTGTAGTCTTGATATTGTCTCATTTCTACGGCAGTTGAATGACTGTGCTGAGAAATAAGGCGCTTCATTCATTACCATAAAGTCATCTAGCCTCTGTCCCCTAAGACATCATTACTACTGATAAAAATCAGCCGCGCTTGTACGCTAACAGTAATGTTCTCCTTCGATCGGCTAGAATATATGCATAGTGGGTATGTATTACTTACTATATCATTAGACGGCATGGACGTGGACGATAGACAGCTAGACAAAACAACGTTGACATTAGTGGAAACTGCTCTTTGAATTAATTTAATGGTATGTAATGTAACAACCATCCGTTTTAGGTTTACATGAAAACTCAAGTATACAGCTTTAGCCTAAGCGGCTCTATTCTTGTTCCACTTAACAAAGCAACACTCATGGGCTCATTGAAACAGGCTTCTTTCGAATTTTCGCGTTGTGTTAAGCGGCTTTCACTTCACCGCAGTGTCCTTGCTTTGGCAAGTTTCTGGCAAAGAACCTTAAATGGCCTCCTTCATCGTTGAATTTAACATGGACTTTATTTAAAGATTGGTTCTAGGATCATAGTCGGGACGAGCGCCTTCGGAGAGCTGTATTATACATGACTGCTTATAATGACCTGTCGCAGAAAAGCTTGGTTCGCGGTCGTCGGCGTTGAACGAAAAAAAAAAAAATATTAAGCGACCGTTTAGACTCACTAAGCAAAGGTATAAATAAAGCTAAGTTTTGTTTTTAGCTTTGCTTTTCTAAATTTTGCCACTTTTTTCTGAGTATCTGAGGAGGGCTTATGATTTTATTAAAATAGATGAGGCCTATTTAAGGTCTTTAGGGACACTTTCTCAGAGGATTTGGAGATAATGAAGACGTCATCCGCAACCTAGCATGAAAGACTTGCACATTAACATGTATAGAAACCAGATACCGAGATGGAGCACTGGTCTTATGCAGTGTGCCTCAGCCTGGGCTCAAAACGAACTGCCGGCGGATGCTTGTTCGAGCAGTGGTTCTAATGAGGCTTCAGAGACATCCCAGCGAGATGAAAGCACGCGGCTTGTAATGTTCTGGCATTAAAATCGTGATTTGTCGACAAGATCCTGACGTCACATCCACATTGCCCCACACTGAAATTTCAGACAGCCTACTAAGCTTATGTTGAACGTTACGTCACACTTGGAATTAGTTACAAGGCATGACAGGTACTACAAATTAAATGGCATCGATATGTTTCAAATAATTCCTATTTATAATAAAATTAATTTCGCGTCAATAATTCCATGAGTCATTTGAACCCAGCACTCTTGACAGACTTAGCAGTATACAAATAATTGTACAGAAACTAAAGTAATTTATTACCTTGTCTGGTAATGTAATGTAAAAATAATTATGTTCCCACTTTCGCAATTTAGTAATGCGACGAATTCTTTAGGGCAGTAATTACGCAGCAAAATCACTTAATTTCTTCGTAAGCGGTAATGACACGCGGCAAGCCTGGTCCAGTGTAATGATCGACAAGAAGAGACAAAATTGAGTCTTGGAGTCCCATGTATACTGTGTGCATCCTGGCTTGTCCTGTAACTTAATGCGGGTGTCCTTTGGGTAGGCGGAAGTCCGCGAATTGCGACCGCTTCCCTAGCAGCCAGACGCAAAGCGCCGAGGGACCGCTGAAAGGGACTGGCGCAGGACGGTGTTCAATACTAGTTAGGAACCTGGTTACGGCGGTTCCTGGTTACAGTTATCGCTACAGCGTGGGGGCGGGGGGGGGGGGGGGGAGCGATAAGCGCGAAGGCCGCTGGTGCGAATGTTGCCAAGACCGATGCCTCGGGCCATCGAAGAAATAAATAACCAGCCTCGGAGGAATTCAAACGGTGCACGGAGACAGCTAGGGGCGGAAACAAGGCGTCGGGTTCGACGTTCGGTTGTGCCTTTAGTGCAATGGACGTAACGAGTGTTAAGCCATGTTTCTGCTTTCGTTGCTGTTGTCCTATGAATGTAATGTAGCGCGCAGTAGGAGAGAAGTGCGAGCGAATAAGTGTCTAGGGCAGAATCGGGCGGTAAGAGGAAAGAACGTGCGCTTCGCGTCTGGAGAGAGGTTTGTTTTCTTCGCTTACTTGCTCCAGTTTTTGTATGCACAAAAAACCGAAAAGTAGTTTGGAGTAATTGCACGACTTTTTGGGAGTAACTTCTAACACAGTTTCTTTTTAGAGGCAGCGACTGGTAATGTAATTAAATACATTGGTGCGATAAAGTAGTAAGCTAAACATTTCGACAGATTTGCCTGTCTGGTTGGGTTGATAACTAAATAAGACTTGAAATTTCTCCAACCAACACTTTTATTTTATAAAACCCGACGTTTCAGAAAAAAGTCGCCAGCGAGCACATCTGCACCTGCGGCACCCTCACTCGTCTAAACCCCCCTCCTTCCTTCTCATTCCTTTCACACACATTCCACCCCCTCCCCATTCTCCCCCCCCCCCCACCTTCTTCTCCCCCTCGACCATTCCTTTACTTATAGCTGCACGCAGCCCCGCGTCATGCACCCCTGAAGAAGGAGCCGAGCCGGCTCCGAAACGTCGGGTTTTATAAAATAAAAGTGTTGGTTGGAGAAATTTCAAGTCTTATTTAGATAAAGTAGTAACCATTGTAATTTAATTTCTTTTTCTTTCCATGTTTAGGCCTTGGTTGGCGAACCACAAGGCATGCTTGCATGGTTGGGGAACAATCGAGTGTTATATTAAATATAACACTCGACCCCTGACACCAGATATATATATATATATATATATATATGTGTGTGTGTGTGTTCGGTGACTGGTTATTAGGCGATATTATATATGAGGGGACTGTTTCACGGCTGTATACTAATGAGTATATATCAGTAGATAGAATTACCACATGCCGCTGTCGCGTCATACCCGTAAGTGAAGTGCCCCTCCTTTCTGCCGTGAGGACGTCTTAATTAACCGATGGATGAAATTCTATTTGCACCACTTTCCAGAAACACAAAAAGGCAGAACTATTCTTCTCATTACGTCACACACTGTATGACAAATAGCTCAATAATGCCAAACTTTAACCGCCATTTGCAGTGCTCCTGTAGACTTCATTACATAAGTGAGCTCTGGGTTTCACAGTGCTACATAAAACGTGTGAGACGGAACATGGAACCAGTGACGCGTGAGTGCAATCATTCCGGATAAAGCTGATTGCCTTTTGCGAGACGAACACATCAATAAAGCTGCATGTCAGAGCATTTAAGCATCAGCAAACAGTACAAACATTCGCGTTAGCATGCTAACAAACTTATAGCATGTGTTATATGCAGAAACATGACTCGGAGCGCAGTATACGCCTTACTTTCATTGACAGCGCTGAAGTAGTGTGCGTTTGCTTACTTCATCTACGTGATTTTTGAACAAAATTACAGTGCCGAATCAAACTTTGACAGCTATTCGTATATCGCCCCGCCCTCACCTATCCTCCGACTTTCAAAAGCGTGTGTTAAAAAATCACGGAACACGCTATTTCAGCTCGTGTATCCATCTTCCTAGCATCCATCAAATATTTGCACCCTAATCAGCATGATTATCTGAAAGGCCCTCAATGCGACACCAAAACTCGCGCGTTTTTCTGAGGGTATTAGTTCTAATTTACACCTAAATGTTCTAATTGGTGAAATTTCCTTAGATATGAAACGAAATGTTTTAATAAGGTTCCCCGAAAGCGACGAAATGTTCGAGAGGGAATTTTAATGCTTCGATGTCTAGTGCATCAGTGACCCCTATATACAGGAAAAGCAGCAGCAACAAAGCACGGGCGGAAGCAAGAGAAACATAGCAACAAAATAATTATAAATAGCTAAGCATTATCATTGTTTGTTTTCTTTTGCCATAGTGATTTAATCAGTAAAGACTAATCGGCTAACATTTTGATGATTTTCATAATTGGCTTGAGAAACAAAGTGTGAGTTCACAGGTTGTAAACCGTTTAAAAAAGCGGCTAGCTATCAAGTTCCCAGCAATATAATATTTGTGTAGCTTTATTAATTGGCCTTGAAGGAATGATCTCACGTGACCAGCTGCTAGTTTAAATCACTCGCCCAGTGTGCATACAAAGCTTAATTGAAGAGAGCGTTCTAAAGGAAAGCGGACTTTGTTATGGACTTTGTTATATTTGAGACGCGTCATGGGACTTTGAAGTGATGCCGCTATAATGTGCTAGATTATTTTATTGCGAGAGTTATGGACGGTCAAAAATTTGCGTAAACGCAAAAAACATTTCCAGCTGTTTTTCGGGACTATCGTCAACTTTCTCTCTGACATGTTCTTGCTTTGGACAATAATTAAAATGTGAGATTAGTAAGACTAAAAAGCAAAATTAGTAAGATTTGTAAATTTTGGTGAAAGAAAAAATATTGAAGAATAGGCCAGGTGGCCTTCAACAGCCCTCAGCTGGTTTCACTACGCTAGGGCATATCGTATTTTTAAAAGTATGTTGAGTTTCACCTGGAAGCAGCCTTGGACACACTGAAGAAAATAAGTAACCGACTAGGAGAAAAATTACTCCAGCTAAAACGTAACTAATTACATTGGTTAACTGCAGCCCTAGGAAAATAAATGAATAATTACAGGACAGTAATCAATCTATATTGCGCTACGTTTGTTCAAAATTAGCTGTTATAACAGAAACTCACCTTAACTGCAATGAACTAGTGAAACTCTCTTGAAAATGTATTACATGTCGTTAGTTTTCAACAAGGGTGGTTTTTCAAAGTGGTCGCTGCTTTTGCAACGTTTCCCTCGATACGTGATCAGCCTCTATTCTAAGCATTTCTCAGTGTAAGCGCTAGAGAATAAGATGGGGTTATACCGTACGAGTATCGTACACACCCGCACAATGCTTCGATGCTAGTTTCTTCGTCCTCTGTAAAGCCCAGTGCTTCGTTATTGGGCCGTAAAAATGAGCTGCAGATAAGGCCAGTGAAAAGTTGAAAAACTTGTCTTTCGGCAACGTCAGACGCGGCTTCTCGTGTGGAACCATACCAAGACTGGTTGACTTGTTCGTTCAGATGGTCGGGCAGTGGAGCTCCCCTGACACTAAGCAGCCAGTCGCGGTGACGTGCAGGCAACAATTTGATTCAACCTTATTGTTACAGACTCTTCGTCTTTGTAGCCTTTTCTGCATCGAGGTAATTATTTACAGGTGATTAGTTACAAAAATTGAATTACACAAAAATTTGCTGTTTGAAAAAAAAAATACTGAGTTTATTACAAAATTGCACAAAGATATAGTTAATTACAAGTAATCGTTTGCGTAGAACTCCGGCTGGGAAACCTTCAATACTTGTGACGCACTCAACTCCTCTCCTAATCTAGTATTTTTACTGATGATCGCATTTATTTACAGCCCCATATCCCATACTTAACCTTATTCCTAGCAAATTTAGCTCTCCAGAAGGATATGGGAGAAGTCGAGGAATGGTTTAGAAATTGCTTAATTACTCTTGATGTTAAAAAGCACTAATTGCCTTCCACAGATCTCAATATCGGTCTTCGCACAAGTAATTACTAAAGGGAACTGCTATCTCTTCGGTAATTTCTTCGAAATAATTAAGCGTCAAATTTCAAGGAATCTTAGATCGTTTTCTCACATAACAAATTTTACTAATTAAAGACGCTGACTGCATCTCTGCCTTCTTTGAAGGTGACATACGTCATGCACCACCTTCGGCGAAACAACTCGTATAAAACTCGTGTATGGTCCAAACGGAAGTACGCCTGCGCTGGGGGTATCCGCATGTTCAAAACCTAATATATACCACATAATCAGCAAAAATCGCGCAGATAATTTATCTCTTCCGACTACCCTCGCGATACAAGCGTCACTAATTTAAATGTTAAAGCGGGTCTTTCAAGCATACAAGTTCGCCGTAAAATGTCTAGACTGTGTTTATTTCATGCACATTATCATGCCTTATCACATCGCACCCCGCTGATCACTCCAATTATTCTGACTTCAGTCGCATATCAGTCACGATTTGGACGATTATCCACCACGCGCCTAAATGACAACGCGCCTCAAGTCTTTTAAGTCGTCATAACTGGAGAGACACAGCGCGGGAACAAAGGAGGACGACGACAAGACGCGACAAGAGCTAACTTTCAACACCAAGGACAGCCATCGACTGGAACAATCTTTCCGCTGACATAGATATCATACCCCATTTCAATCCAAGTCGCTTCGAAACCACCATAGCACAATGTTTCTTTTTATCCTGTCTAGCCCATCCCTCAGGTAAACCCCGAACCACTGGAGTTTCATATATTTAAGAAATAAACGAGCTGAACTCTAATTTCAAATGTGAATTCGCCATTTTTTTTTCTTTGGGGCAATATTTTAAATAACATCACACATTCCGAATGTCTCATCGAAGCATACGGAAATGATCCGATTCGAACCAGTATAAACAATTATTCTTAGTCGGAAAGCAAACAACCACTTGACCTCGGCACAACTGCATGTTGCAAGCATGTAAAGGTCACAGAGGTTGTAACCCCTGACATACTGAGCGCGCTGTTTATTTTGAAGGGCACTTTTCAACAAGGCCTCGTACGTAGTAACACACTGACCCAATTCCTGCCAAGTGCGAACACCATCCCTAACGAGGCAGCTGGAAGTGGTCGTCCTCGTAAAACGGTTGGCCGTAAAGTCGGCGTCGTCACAGGCCGTCGCGGCCGGGTGGTTTGAAGACCAGACACCGTCACGCAGCTTGCTACAGTGACAACGCAATAACCTGACAAGCGAGCGCTTGGGGCATCGCAGTGGCACAGATTTCAAACAACACAATGCGCCTGTGACCATCAGAGCTGTGTCGACCCAGCCCCTGCTAAGTGAACTAACCATGAATGTGTACAAAGGGTAAATAGAACTATTCAGTTAGCGAATCAATGTCACATCGAATGGAAGCCCTATTCAGATGCCTGAAGGGCTGATGATTATAACATAAAGCGGCAGAAGAAAGTTTGCATCACAGAAAAAAACAAACAACAAAGATCGAAGCTTTATTTTGGAAACAAAATGCGGTATTGACAGAAGTCCTTGTTGAATTTGTATTTTTAACGAAAATCGACTATGTTGGAACGAATTCTGACAGCCATTAATATATCCCCTCGTGACCATCTCACCCTTTCTACAAGTCACCAAAGGGCTGCCAAGGACTACACATTAAGTTCAGTATTTGTCCAGTCCAGGGACACGTATTTCTAAAGTTGTTGAAGCATAGCGGCAGGAAACGTGTCTGTATTAAAGGCAAGGTTCTTTTCTCTGGCTTTTTGTGGCTAAGCGGGCGTGAGGTGATAAGGCGTCAGCGTTCTTATTGGAGACAGCGGCCAGCCACGAAATGTTTGCCGGCGGTCGACTTCTGAATTCACTTATAGATTAGCTGACACTACCTCTGGCTTTCGCAGTGCTATAGGAAGAGAAAAGAGCTTTGTTGACTCGAATGTATATATAGACCAAGTAGGCGCTTAGGCCCCCGTTCGACCGCGCTGCCCTGAAACGTTTATCAGTCTATTCCGGTCTGCTGCTATGTTTCCGTGAGGCACAACAGATGCCGTGCTAGTTTTGGGGTTTGACGAAAACACTCAAGAGTCGCCAATAAGATGTCTTTCAAATGTGGCTCGGCATGTTGTTAACTACGCTGATATGGGTGGCGTGCACCAAGTGGCGTGCATGCTTGGCTGCCGCCCGTATATTTTGCTTGACATAAGTTTTTGCTTGCGAACTAAAAAATTGCACTATAAGCTGCGATGAAACTCGAACGTGACCTTTCAAGAAATCGAAGGAACACTTTATACCGCATTTATCATTTCAGCTGCGGTAAGAAACAGCCAGCCATGAGTCGTGTGTTTACGAAAATGGTTCCGCGAAGTAGATGTGAACGTTTATCACGTAGATATATAAATGCATTTCCCCGCCTAGTCGTTAAGGCCAGCGTCGATGTTATCGTCTTCGAAAGAGGCCCATCAGTCCATATACCCAACTATTTATTTCATGGTAAATATATACGTTTACACGATGACATTAAGGATCTCGTGTCGCAGAAAGCCAGCGTTGGCGTTGTTGACGTTGGCCATGAGCAAAAAAACCGTGGCTGAGGTATAACCCCGCTAAACCTAGTCAGGCGAAGCGAAAGCGTCATTTCGCTTGGTTTTGCTTTGGATAGGCTTTAACGTGGCTAGTCAAGCGAAGCGAAAGTGTCGTTTTGCTTATTAAGCTTAGGTTTCGAAATCGACAGACATGGTTTTTTTACAGGAATTAAATTGCCGAGACTATGGAGGCGAGGACGCCGTCAGCTACAGAAGGGAACACGTGGTGCTGTATCTGCCGTCAAAGGTCATGTGGTGGCTCACCATATGTGGCACCATTGTTAGACTGTATAATCACACTATGACTTCTGGCTCGTTCAAGGTCAAGCGGCCTTCCAGGTTGATCTTGGGTTATACATGGCTTAGTGAAGCTTTCGCTTTAAAATCAGAATATATCGATTAGGTGAGTTGGCGGGAATTTCAAAAAGATCATTATGTTCACGTGACGACACTCGTGGGTCGAAAATGGAGAAAGCGCAACATGTGGTGTTAATTAAAGATCTAACTTATTTCTAGAAACAAATCAATTTGCTTAGATAGACGTTTTACGTTTTACACGAACCCCGGCTGTTGAGCATTACACGCTACCACCTGGTGCATGAAAAGCAGGCTTGTGGGGTTTATAAGTATGTCGTATGACCTTTCATGTAAAGTAGTATCTTATGGCTGTATTGTAAGGAATGTGCGTGCTATTAGAGATCAGCAAAGGCCGCCATCTAGTCATTACCCTGCAACGAAATCAGGAGTCCCCAAATTTTTGTAGTCTTCTTTGTTTTAAAATTGAGTTCTTTTTACAGTTCCTCAAGCAGCACTTGATTCAAGATATACCTGATCAAAGCAGGTGGCTGATTTTGCTTCTTTCGCTTGTGCACGTGTGGGCAGTTGTCGTTATAGCTGAAGTAAACTGTGTGATGGTTAGTGCTTTTGGTAGTTTAATGTTAATTTAATACCTAAACCTGTGATGTTTGCGTACCCTTGCTGTATATGTCTGGCATGTTTGCGCCCTATACAGTGGAGTCAGTCTTTTCATTAGTGTTGTTTGTTGCCTCGAAGCCTATGAAAGAGCTTTGTTTAAATAAAAAAAAAAAATAAGGCAGCTTTAGATGAGCGAATAAATGTTTGCAGATCGAATAAAGTCGGAGAGGGAGTTAGGATGCGGTCCCCGATTACAAAGAGTATATGAGAACGGGTTACCCGGGGGCAGACTCGTTGTTTCCGCGCCTGCCGGATCCTCATTGGCTTCAGCGCCGGATAAGCCTATAATTGGTTCAGCTGTCTGCTTGACTATTTTGGCCGACATTATTCACTTGGTATCCCGAACCTCTTCTTCAGCCGAGGTGGCCTTAGGAAGTTAAAACAAAACAAAACAAAAAAAGTAATAAAGTTCGGAGTTTACTCGGAGTTTACTCCCCCAGCAGCCTGCGGAGCAAAGTTGCAGCTTCTAAACTATTGTTTTAAAAGCGATTGCCCGGCAAGTAGTTTTATTAGTACAGTAATACCAGTTGCGTAAGAAAATGAAAGGGGGTTAATCTAAATTTCTCTCGTTCTTTTTTTTTTTTTTTTCATTTCAGGAGGCGATTACCTTCTGGAACGTCTGCCAAGACAAAGACTGCATCAACGTTGCTCATCGAAGGCACGTGCTTCACCGGTCAATAAAGGGCACAAACAATCACCAAATCGACAAGCAACAAGAGTGTTCCGGGCCACTGACCCGCGTGGCCATATGTTTTAAGACTTTCGACTGGATGCTCCTGAACAAAACCACGGCTTCAGAACGATGTGACTAAAAGCAATCAGCGTGGTACTGTACGTTTACGCTTAACGTATGCTCCGGCTTTTCAAGAACGCCGCCATGTTGTCCACTATTCCCTAAAGATGCGGGTACAGCAGCTGCGTCGACGCACGGTATATGTGATAGCACAATAGACCCGAGCGTAAGCTATTTTTTATTCCTAAGAGGCTTCGCGTATCAGATTCTTAAGAAATACAAAGATGGAATATGGTTACAAGCGTTAGTGAGCCAGGCCTTAAACGTCACATGAAAATAAGCAACGCTGATATTGTTTAATATCCTACTCTATTCCTAAAGTCGACAGCCAGCATAGAGTGCAAGTAAATATTTCACACGAATTCTTAATCGAAGACACCACGGAATGAGGTTGTATTATTTAAAAAAAAAAAAAAAAAAAACTAGCTGGGTCTTGGATTAAACACAGAACTTGAGTAGCGTGAGGGGAAATATGACAGAAAACACAGAGTCAATAGGGAACACTATGATGTGCATTTAATATTGTATTACGAAAAAAGTTTTGACGCAAAATAATTTTCGCGTTTTATCAGCTGAAAACGTGAGTTCTGCTTCCGGGACAACAGCTGTGTTTGCAGTATAGAAAACACGTATCAGCACACGTGCCGTGAACAGCCGACTTAAACGAGTTTCGGTTTCGCTATCCAGAAGCTGGCAGCTTGCACTTTACGTCATTCACGAGTTCGTAATGCCGCATGAAGACAAAGCTATGGCGACAACGTCCCGCCACGAGCAAGGTAGATTGTGTCAGTATCGAAGAACTAGGCTGTGTAGAACGAGCCACCAGACACAATTTTCTCCCGATGTCATTGGCACTATTACTTAAATTTAGGCTCCATGCTACAGCTCGACTGCATCCCATTAGCACCTTAAGGCAAAAGTAAATAGCTATCACGTTGGCTGCCACTCAGAGTTCGATGGCATTACATTCCTAATCCTGACCGCCTGTACACATAACAGGTTTTCATTTTGAAACTTCTGTGTTTTTGTGGTTTTAGAATATAACAGGAGGCTAACTTTTGCCATCAAGTAATGCATGAGCATGAATTCCAAAGTCCAGATGCCATTTTCAGATTGTTATGGTTTAATTAATGGGAATTGTGTTTAATCTCATGTTACAATTTCGCTATTGACAAAGCGTAAAATTCTTTAAAGGGTCAAATTTTATTGAAAGCAAGAAAAGGCACGCCTTTAAACGGACAACTGCTTATTAAGGTAGATGGTGTCAGTGTTGAAGAAACGGCAGATACGGAGGTCAAGAGTGACAATGTGTTCAGAAAAAGAAAGGCTCTCGTTTTGTACATTAGCTGCCATCCCATACAGTAATATCGATGGTGATCGACATGGTGACAGAAGTAATCCTGCACGAGCGGATACTTACGAGGACAATTTTGGCGTAATATTTGTTTTTCCTCGTTCCGTTACCTTCGAGACAACGACTCTTCCCCAAGTTACTACTTGTTATCGCGGTACTTAATGTTTCGGCGAAAAAAGACTCGCGTGGTGAGGAGGCCCACTGAATGTTGTGCGTGCTTGTGGTGTGCTCGTTGATGTGTCTTTATACAAAGCATACCGCGCGGCGCGGTCCATCGAGATTCAGACGTCACAGCCAGCAACGACTTTCGGAACATCAGAAAGCGTGAGTGTATCAGCAACAATTTCACCCGCGCTCACAGAAGAGGACGCTACTCGCCGTGCATGGAGCCACCGTCGCTTTGCGTGTGCGTTCAAGTGCGCGAGTGAGTGTGTGCGTGTGCGCGTATCTGCCGGTTGTGAAAGGGCAAGAAAGGGAGCGTCATCTGCCGGGACTGTGCGCTCCCATTTGGGGACCGCGCGGTGGCCGCGTGCCATGCAATACCTCCGAGACACGACCCGGCAACGAACCAACGAGCCGAAGACACCTGGACCCAAGAGACTGCCGCTGTGCACTGAGCAAGGGCCAGGTCGGGACATCGACCCCACCCCCCTCCTATTCCCCCATCTCCTCGTGTGTCCTGTGACACTCTTTCCTGCTGGGTGCACCTTCCTTCCTTGCTGCGCGAGCCGAGTGTGTCAAGAAGAGTTACAGAGCGGTCTTCGGGCGCAACGAGCAAAGTTTCTTATAGCGAGCTGACGGGAGTCCAGAAGAAGGAAAAAAGAAAATATATATATCGAACAGCGTAGTAAGCTAACGGTAAATTTTAAAACCATGCTGTGACCAAAAAGCTCCCTCTTTCTCCGGGCGGGGCAGCTAATTAGAACACGGTGGAACCCCGGCAAATGTCGGTCACGTATAAAAAGAAAGACTAAATCGACGTGAGAGCACAAGTATTAAAAGAGGACTGCGTGCGGGGCAAGACCGGCCCACGAGGATGTTGGCCGAAAATAAAAGTGGCAAGACCAAGAGCAATCGAAGGAAAAAGCAGAAACGAGCAGCCTGTAACGATTCTTAGGGTAGGGAGTAAAGAGAGAAAGAAAGTGAAGAGGGTGTTCCTCGCGAGAAGCCGCGAAAGGTGGTGATGTGGAAGCGCCCCCATGCAGGCCGCTAATCCGCGTACCCTACCCGGGGATCTCAGGAAGGATTTCAACGGCGACAATGGGTCATCGTGGGGCCAGCGGGCCTCATCCATCTTGCTCGGGAAGGAAGAGTGTCAAATTACGTGCGAATATTAAAACATGTTTTGTTTTCCTTACGTCCGGTGCATAATGATGACTTGCGCCGTTCCACCCAGCCTTGTCTGCCTTGCTTCTATCTCTCTGTGTTTTATTTCGTGTCCTACTTCGGCATGTTTGCATTACGATATTTTATTTTGCAAGCGCACCTCGTTACGTATTCACTGCACGCAAGGGAATCTCACCCCTTCGCTGCAGCCTAGGCCTCAGCCGGGCGCCTCGAGTGCGATCCAGCCGACAGGTATGAGTTGCTTCCAAAGTTGTTCTCGTTGCGCTGTGGCGTAATCGATCTGGTAAAGAGCGCAGCAATGCTCAAAAAGTTTGTCACAGCAATAATTCAGAACAACTGAATTGAT
This sequence comes from Amblyomma maculatum, assembly GCF_055883805.1. Lineage (NCBI taxonomy): Eukaryota > Metazoa > Arthropoda > Arachnida > Ixodida > Ixodidae > Amblyomma > Amblyomma maculatum. The sequence continues at coordinate 49,336,540 of NC_139347.1, read as the reverse complement.
CGTGTCAAGAAAAGTGTCAGGGTTCAACCTTTCACAAATTTCATTTTGAGCGGGTCTTTAAAAAGCAAAGTTGGCCGCAGTGGCCTCAGGGCGAAATTATTACTGGACCTGAATGTGACTTTATCTCAAGAAATCATGAGTGTCTGAGAAGCCGTAGTAAAGAACCCTAGCTGAGTTACTTGAAAATATAGGGCTCTTGAACAAGTTCCGAAATGTCCGTAGACGATTGTAATTGCACTTAGACGGTAACTGTAGTCCCATACTTCCCAACGCATACGCAGCAAACCTGTCGTGATATCTGTATTTATTGCTGTGCAAAGCAGGCCACTGAGCATACTACAGAGGTGACACTGGGAGAAAATGTACCGATCTATGTGACTCAGATGACGTCTTCGTAAAATAATCGCGGCAGCATGACAGGATAATCCTGATCATCAGCCGATACAGGGCGATTGTTTCGAGTACACGTGTAGGAATGACAACATTAGCAAGTTCCCAGCTTTCCGAGTATAGCATTCTGAAAATCCCGCCACAAGCCTCGCGCTTCTTTCAAGCAGAAAAGAGCAGTAGGATTATCTGGCACAAGAATGACGTATTCTTTCGCAGGCGCATAAGGTACATTCAGCTAATCGATTGGCCGGGGTAGGCGAAAGAGAGAAAACATTTATTGTTTAACATTGGTGTGGACTGCTGTCTCAAGTCCATGAGTAGGAATGTGTATCGACCAACAGTGAGAAAAATAAGCCATGAGCCGCGCCCACAGTAACTGGCGGATCGGATCGGAGTGCACCGCTACTCAAGAATCGAGAGAGCGAGTGTGTGTGTGTGGGGGGGAGGGGGAAGAGAAATCTGCATTCCTAGTAGTGTGGTGACTGCGCAGGACGGCAGCTACCGCCCAAAATTTCTCCCACGTTTGGCGAGCCCTCGATGTCAACGTACACGCATGTTGGACTCGGTGAGGTAGGTGAGATTTTTATGAAGTAGCTGCCGTAGTTCGGCGCATGAAGTGGCGTTGCTAGCTATAGCAATGGTGCCGCTGTTCGTCATCGGCTTCCCGTTTAATGACTTACTGGCGTGGTGAACCTTGCACTCGTGGCTCCAAAAAGGTGACAAAAGCTTCACTGCCCCTCCTCCCCCACCTCTCCTTATTAGGTTTTGTTTTTCATCTCCAGAGCAAGAGAAACATCACCTCAGATCCTCTGGAGTTATATTTGTTTGTACCATGTTTGGTCTAAGACACCTGTAAATTGTCACACTCCATTGGGACCTGCAAATGGCATCCGCGTTGCAGTAATGAGGCTGTGGGCGCCTGCCGAGTGCTAAACATGTACCCCGGGGAAGTCACGAGATGTGTTAGAAGCTATCGGTTCTGAGTACGGCACATCAATGGTTCCAGCAACACAGATATGACAAATGCGTAATGCACTCTTTTTGCTCTGAACCCTGTATTAGCCACCTGCTGTGACAGCCATTGCCCCCTTACGCTTACCTGCCGTAGGTAGTCTGCGGTTACAGTCTTCCTACATGGGTACGCGGGACTAGTTCAATCTTTGCGGCGTGTCTCCTATGAAAGGAGACTATATGCAAGTACACTCATGTATTGATATGTCGTGGGTCTAACGCCCAAGTCGGTGGAAAGTTACCCTGAAGCCACCCATAAGGCAGGTGTTATTACCAAGAAACGAAGAAATCTTTCAATTAGTTACTGCACTGTTCTTACAAGTACTCATGTGCTACTATATCTGTCCTGAGCGCACTAATCAACGGCGAGGCAGATGAAGAGACAGACAGAGAAATTCACTGGCAGCGCCGAGAAGGTTGACTTCAGAGTATGCAGTGCTTCTAGAAACAGTACCTCCATCAGAGGAGGCAGGTATTCTTACGTGAGAAAGTTTTGGTGCAATAACACAGCAAAAAAAGAAATGCAAAAACGTCGAATAATTACACCAACGTGTAGGCTATGACACTATGGTGGTAAAGCTGCTTTTATCCCTCAATTAGCAATGTTTCGCCACCTGAGTTATTGCCGCTTTTAACCGGTCTAGGATTCTCCAGTTGTTGACGCAATTCATTGACCTACTATCGTAGAGCTAAATGCCAACTAAAAGCCCACTCGGATGGCCAATGTAAAACTAAAAACATCAGGAAGTATTGAAAGCACTTAGTCGCACTGTGATAGTGTTCATTTCCCGAGGGTGGTGGATCGTCTGTTCTCCAACGCACTATTTACGAACCGTTGCTTGGTGAGAGTAAACAACCGCTATGATAGTTTGCGTGTCTTGCGCCGCCACAAAGACTACAAATGCATGCCGGGACCGAGAGAGAGGGAGAACGCTGAGTGGAGCGGCCGTCGCGCTTCGCTAGCCGCCGGGCTAACAGCGAAGGTAAACAGGGTAGCGTAGGCTCAATGAGCAGCCAACGCTGCTACGCTCCGTTGTTCCGGACACGAGCGAGTCCGCGTTCGTCGGAGGGGATTACTCGCTGCAGGTCGGACGAGTCCCGTTGCTGGGAGAAAGTGGCACTCGCCTCCAACACCAGACCTGCCGATTCTGAACGGATTTGCTCTGCTCTGCCACTAATCTCTATAACTTACTCTGTCTCGTGTGTGCCATGCTCTTCGGCTGCACCTCGCGTGAGTTGAGCATATTGCAGTCACTGATGTTCTTTCTTTTTATGTGAGAGAAAGTAGAGAAGCCCTTAGATGAGCACGAAATCAGTTTCATTTCGCTTCCCACATTACCCGATCTGACTTAAATGGGCATTAATAACAAGTAGCGAGCCCGTATCAACATACTGCCGCGTTCTATGCTAGAGGAGTGACTATCTCAGAAAAAAAGTGAGCTTCTATAAGCTACTAAATACAAGTAAAATAAATACATGGACCTTCATCATCGACCTTTTTCAAAACCAGCGTTTTCAATTTTGGTTTAAAATGTTTAAAGCTGTAGCGGTGAAAAAAATCCTGCTTCTAGGCAAAGTTCTTTCACAAACAGATCTTCACTCCCACCTTCCTCCCTTCCCTTACGGCGCGGTTCGGGTGTCCACAGAGCAAGTGTGACAGTTACTGCGCCTTTCCTTTCCTGTGAACCAATTTATTATTATTATTATTTTGCTTACAATGCCTTCAAAGTAGTCACAAAAAACTAAAACAATGACATTTAACGTAGAAAAAATATGAATACGTTATTCTCAAGGTGCATTTAAAACTTCCGTAGCTGCCTATGCCTTTCGAACTGACGAAAATAGTACATTGCAAGCTTCAGCTTACTCCGCTTGTAGCGAAAGAGCTGATCTGAAGTTTGTAAGTCATTTCACCTCTACTGGCGGAGACACAACGCATCCAAACCGCTCATTATGCCACACTATCGGACAACTCTAGTTAGTTTCGTGATTTCTCGTGCCTGTTGTTACTAGACGAGCATGGCAGCAAATTTTTAGGACGCGTAAAGTAAGAAACGTTCATTGCATTAGCAGGTAAGTACATCCAGGAGAATTAGGCAGGGTCTTTTGTTTTCGGATGAAACTTGATTCTTGCCTGGTAATACGCCCTGTGATCGTGAACTAAAACTTCAGTAAGCAGCACATCTACATGAGACAAACGATTAGAGTTGCCCATTTTACCCCTTGATAAAGCTGACGTTAAGTTTCCGCGCAAGAAAACTGCATACAACATCAGATATATTTATGGAAGTGTGATAAAAACATGTAAATTAAGGAGTTCTAAAATGGGGAAGGTTTACTCATACCAAAGACTGTAGATGTGGATGTGATGGTAGAACATTCAATTTTAGTTACAACTGCCTATTTTGGCGGGGTCCTCAGTCAACGAACCCGATGGTCGACGTGATCCGACGCTCCCTTTCGGCTAGTCGCTCGGTTCTTAGCCGCCAGGACAGCCTTCCAGGAAGATAATGAAGGCTGGAGATGGGTGTTCTGTTTCCTGTTAGGTTCGGCCACATTCAGGAAGGTCGAGTGATAGTGTCGGGTTAGAACGGCTGCACTGTGGAAAATATTCGGGGTATTAGGCAAGAAAGGGGGCCCGTGGAAAATGCTAGGGCACATGAGAGACTTGAACTGGCTCCAGGCGATGATGTTGGCCCGATATAAGGCTTCGTGGGGGGGGGGGGGGGGGGGGGAGTGTTCCTCGCTGTGTTTTATAGGACAAGGTTATTGGGGCCTGGCTACTCAGATTTTGGGCGAAAGTGTGTGCACGCTGAATGCCAGGGAGAGAGGCATAGCGTGGGACCAAACCACTGCGAATAAGGGGGAGGTTTGGCTGGAGTGACAGTGCTGTGGAATCTCTCCGGCTAGTGCGGATAGGATTTCTCATGCGCATGTTCGGCATGCTGCCTTCGAGTCGGCGATACGTGACTATGACAGATGCGAACGATAGATAAGTTTATTTATGAGCAGCGCAAGACAAATACATATCCCACCTATAGTGTAACTGTGAACACATTTCCCTAGATGTATACTTGTGCCGCCATGTGGATTCTTTAGTAAGAACGTGTGACAACGCATAGAGCGCGAACTACCGTGCCCTGCTAGTGACATCGCATATAGATCTCGCACTGTTATTGTAGTTTGGCATGAGTGTTCGAAAGCCTGAAATAATTAGAACCAGTAAGGATAGCCGACTGCTAACCTGCAACCTATCCCGGCCATTACGAAAGCGCTAAAGGGGAGATCGACGCCCGCCCCGCCGGGGTGGTGCAGTGGTAAGACGCCCGACTACTGTCCGGAGTTCCCGGGTTCGAACCCGACCACGGCGGCTGCGTTTCGATGGAGGCGAAACGAAGTGGCATCCGTGTGCTGTGCGATATCAGCGCACGTTAAAGATCCCCAGGTGGTCGAAATTACTCCGTAGCCCTCCACTAAGGCTCCCCTTTCTCTCTTTCCACTTTCACTCCCACCTTCATCCCTTCCCTTACGGCGCGGTTCAGGCGTCCACATAGCAAGTGTGACAGATACTGCGCCTTTCCCTTCCTGTGAACCAACTATTATTATTTATTGACGCCCTTAAGTCACTGCACGTACGGTGTCGAAACATACAACGCACCCCAAGCAGTCATTGTGCCGCACTGTCGGGAAACTCATGATAGTTAAGTGGTTTTCCTCACGGGCTTTCACATTCTCCTCTTAAGGTCTCGCGTATTTAGCCGTGAAGTCTGTTGCACCTGCTGTCTACAGCACGTGATGATAATCGCTAAAAAAGTGCCGTGCTCATAGGAACACTCTGCGTTCCGCGCATGCGCACTACCTGGACTGTTATAGTGGTTTGCAACCACAAAATGTCCGAGTTTAGTTTTTTTTTCTTTTTCTTTTTTTGTGTTGCGAAGGAGCAGAGTGGCGGAAAGGGTGGATGCCTCTTAATTTCTTGCGGCGGCCAGTTAGCGGGTACGCTAACTGGCCGCCGCAACTGGCCGGCATTTTTGTCGTGAGCTGCTTCGAGCTCTAAATTAGAGTCACGATAGTGCTTTCGACCTTCAGAGACGGCGACAAGGCAGATTTTAGTCTCTGCGTCTCTGTTATCAGGTTTCGGAGTGTATTGCTAAAAGCACCCACAGCACATTGCATTCTGGCCCTAGCTGGAAGTGTATTCACTAATCTAACAGCTGTAGCCTTTCAAATCCGGAGCGCCATTCTTAGTCCATTATAGGCTGCACTGCCTGTGTAGCTTGATATGCGTTCCTGTGTTTACGTTCATGAATCTCATGACAGCATACAGAAGCAAACAATACGTGCAAAATATTGTTCGAAAACAATGTAAAGTGCTGATGAACATTTAATGCTCTTTCGAATTTCATTAAGCCCCGCCGGGGTGGTGCAGTGGTAAGACGCCCGACTACTGTGCCGGAGTTCCCGGGTTCGAACCCGACCTCGGCGGCTGCGTTTCGATGGAGGCGAAACGAAGTGGCGTCCGTGTGCTGTGCGATGTCAGCGCACGTTAAAGATCCCCAGGTGGTCGAAATTACTCCGTTAAGGCCGGAATACATGCGGCGTTTTTTTTCACGATATTCGCGCGTCGAAAACTGCCGCGCCGACGCGACGCCCACCTCGAGATACATGGAACGACGAAGCGGCGCGAGCGCCGCCGCGGATCCCTCGATGCGAAAGCAAATGCATCAGCGAGCGGAAATAACCGCAGGGCGAGGTACGTGAGAGAAGCGACGCTGTCCCTTGTGGTAAAATCCCGAAAGTGCTCATTCTAATGCTACTGTGCTACATACATAGGTGCGCAAGGATTTGGCTCGCGCTCGAATGAACAAAGATACTTCGGAATGCCCGCTCGGATACCAGCGGCACGGTTTTCTTTTTTATTTTTACAAATTTCACTCCAGGGAGCAAACACACAGCGATCCGAGAATAGGTCTTATACTCACAAAAAAGCGACATTCCGTGCTTGATTAAGCGTTTATTTTTACGATAATCACATTTCTGCGGCCAAACTGCCCCATACCTCGTCAGCCATGGCGGCCATGTGCATGTTGACAGCGGCCGCTCAAACCGGAAATGCCAGCTTTCCGCGCTCCTATTGGCTCGCGTCGACAGTCGTTTCCGGTTCGAGAGGACGCCGCGCTGCCCGCGCGTCAAATATCTGGCAGGGCCAGATCGGTGGCGGCGCGCGTTTTTTTTGACGCGGGGCGTCGAGTGCGCGCCGTCGGGCGTAAAACGCCGGTTTGACGCGGCAAAAACGCTCCATGTATTCCGGCCTTTACGGAGTAAAGAGGAGCCGAAATTACGGCTCCTCTTTCTCTCTTTCCACTTTCATTCCCACCCTCCTCCCTTCCCTTACGGCGCGGTCGGGCGTCCACAGAGCAAGTGTGACAGTTACTGCGCCTTTCCCTTCCTGTGAACCAATTTAACTTTTTATTTAATTTCATTAAGGATCGTAGCAAAGCGATAGTGATTTTCTACCAAGATCACGCTTTTCTGTGAATATCAAGTTAATGATTGCGTCACATCATTTCTTTAATGAATTAAGATTTTCTTGTTGACAGTCTCAGATGGATGTAGCGTATTTAAGTTTCGGACCTATTAACATTCTGTCAAACAACAGTTTGAGAGGTGAAGTTCATTATAAGCTACGGATTATGTAAACCCCCCACCGCTACCATTGTTCTTCTATTATATATAGGGAATTAGGGACCAAGTGATAGGATCCGATGGCCTTGTACAAACATGCCGATTATAAGATGACACAGTTTAGTGAATAAATTAAGGTGCTGATATAAATATTGTCTACTTGAAGGCAGGTACATCTGTTGCTTTAAAGCTCCAAACAAAGATAGCGTTCTTTACCTCAAAGTATAGTTAAGTGGAAGTTGAATTTTAATTATTTCCCGAATGACTATACAATCAATAGCAAATACATGCATTTTAATGTAATATGTTAAAAATTCATTCATCAATTCGTTCATTCATTTACCCTAAGGAACCAAAGGGGGTAGAGGCAGGCAATATAAATATACAATGATTAATTACAAATATTACAGAATACAAAAACAATTGCAGTTTTGTGAAGACAGATAAGCTGAACAAAAAATAAAATGAAGCAAACGTAACCTATTCAAGCATAATAAGCATACACTTAACACAACTTAATAGAATGACTGTGAAGACAAGAATGAAAAAAAAAAATTCATGCTTCTTCCTTTGTCATACACAAGCTGCAACGAAATTCTCAAGTAGTTTAATGATCTTCTCAGAGTATGCAGCCTCAGCATTCTCTTGAAGTAGCCGATACCATTAATTGATGGCTTAATGTAAAGATGAAAGATTATTTAAGTTCAAATTAAGATTGTGAGAATCTCCATCCACTAACGCCTCAGCACACGAGTCGAGTCGGTGCTGAGAGCGCGCTTCATTTTCCTTCTCCGAGTGCGAGCGCCTCGGATGCTACAGGACGGAGTATGCTTGGCCGCTGCGTCATGGAGAGAGATATTGGGTACTTAACCAGGTGGTAGCATACGGATCGCGGCGGCAAAAGCTTGGTAAGCGCAGAGTAAATAGCTAACGGGGATGTTCCTGCTGGCGCGCTGCTGCGGCTTAGGCATGCTGTCGGCGGGCACCGTGTGCGACGGCCCCTCATGACTTTCCTGGTACACTTAAGAGGAGTGCGATCCACCCTGGCCCTGCAGTGAAGGTGCACCGAGCGCCAGCTTCGAGACGGCGTCTGTTTGAGGTATCCGGCGTCAGCGGCTGCTTTCTGCGCAGATCTTCTTTGTGCCACAGTACGTATCGTTAGCGTGCGGCTTCTTTTTCCTACAAATCTAACCCGCGTCGTAAGCGCAGTTGAGAACATTATTTTGCAGGTTCGTTCGAAACGATGAATATGTAGCACCTTCAACAGATTTTGTGCCGGAATAAACTGATGTTTTATGTAAATGCTTGTGGCATTTTACTTGTCAGGTGATACCACGGCTCACGAACCAGATTCTATAAAGCGTGGCCTTCAAGGTTTAAGCGTGAATTGAGAAAGAAGGTGGTCTTAAGAAGGAGCCTTGGGAAATGTGAGAATAACAGTGTAGCGACATTTCACGTCATTGGCGAGCACATATTGTGGGCAGTTGTTAAAAACATTGAATACAAGTAATAATATGCTGGTATTTGTTCATTAGAGGCAGTTTGTGAAGTAAGATCTTATCGCACACTTGATGCAAAGCCTTTGAATAATAGAAAATGTGAAATCTGGCGCTGAACTTTTAACCAAAAATGTACGTGAGAAATGTACTGATGAGCAAAGGAGCTAAGTTGACTTTCACAGGAATGTGAAAGTCCCCTCATGTAATACCCCTTAAATGGGGCCTTTGAGGATTCAATAAATAAATAAATAAATGAATAAATAAATAAATAAATAAATAAATAAATAAATAAATAAATAAATAAATAAATAAATAAATAAATAAATAAATAAATAAATAAATAAATAAATAAATAAATAAATAAATAAATGTGTTTTTTGAAATCACAGTTCTGAGCATGAAAGTATAAATTTCGATTGAGGAAGTTTATAAGACACGAAAACAGCATAAGCTCCCATGCCATTGCAAATGATTCTAGTAAGTGAAATAGGTGGACACTCGAGGAAAAATATCTGTGGTATTATTTTGTACAGTGGAACCGACTTACCGGCTTTTCAGTCGAGGGGAAGCTACCACGACTGAAGTGTGCGCTGATAAATATTGTTTTGATTTAGCTCTGGTTAACCCTAGTTGAATTGCAAAAGCAACGGGGGAAGCCTTCTTTTTTTTTTTTTTTTTTTTTGCCTGCTATATTATTCTACTATCACAAGGGGTGTGCGAATATTCGAAATTTTCGAATATCGAATCGAATATCATAATATTCGATTCGTTAAACGAATCAAATAGTGGAAATTGAGAATTATTCGAAACTGTTCGAATATCTTCGCAAATTTTCGAATAATTTTCGAATACTTTTCGAATAACTGGCACGAATTAACGTCTCGGTTACCTCCGACCATTCTCGCGAAGGCAGCGTCAGCTCCGAGCAGGCACAGCTTGCTGCCGCAATAAACCTACGCGAGAAGCACAGATCACCGTTTAGGAAGCCTACATGCTTCAGCGTGGCCGCAACACGGTCCATTCGCATGGAAACATTCTTAAAGATTGGACATATCACGAATCGCGGAGGCAACTTCTCGTAGTCGTGTCATAGTTCACACGTCTCTAATCTGCCGAGAAGTAACGCTACATGTTTATTCCCTAAAAATTTCATTCACTTTCATCATCAATAGTTGAGGTTAAGTTTATTATGCGAGTGGCGCATGACATGAGAGTTGCATGAATGTTGTCAGCTCATGCTCATACAACTCTCCACTATATATCTCAGGTCGCCTAGCGCCAGTTGTAATCGCCTAGCGCCAGCTAGAGGGGAGCACGCGAGCTAATTGAGAAAGAACGAAAGCAACGAAAGTCACTGAAAAGAAGAGGAAGATGAGGAGATCACGCGCTCGGCGATAACTAGTTCGAAGAGCCAACAGCAGGGGAAGCGCAACTCTATGGCCTCGGGTTATTCGGACGCAAGTCGGACGAAAGCGTCGCTCAGCCATTCGTAATCTCTGATATATTGTATCATGCAATCTAGTTCACTAAATAAACTCGTTCAAACGTAATTGTTGTAGATAAAAACAACCAGCAACTGACAATGTGCGTAGAGATTAATAGTTGCGCCCCCTAGAGGAGGTCAGCGTTTTCCCGTCAGATCTATTACTCCACGAGTTATAGCGCTCTACCGCAGCGCTATAACAGCGCTATAACGAATAGTAGAGCGCTCTATAGCGCTCTACTGGAAGAAGTCAGGGAGCTGTCAAGCTGCCTGCTCGTCTCGGCGAAATCTGTTTGATTTTCCATTTAATACTCGATATATATATCCCAAAATAGCCTATATTGCAAGATCCTGACATGTTATCAGCGGCGGGTGCGGCTCCACCGATGCCGCACCCTGGATCATCACCTGAGTGTTCTTCTGGCATCGCGTCAGGCCTACCTCAGCAGACTGTGCCAGCTCTGCAATCATCACCCGTCATCCCAACCTGTGTATCATGCGGTCACCTGTCATCACCAGGTACTTCAGGACTCTCACCCTCTGATGCTCATCTACAACACGCATCTGGTCCTTCCACCGCAAGCTGGGATCGGCTGATGCCTACAGGTCAGGATGATTTTCCTGATAGCTCAGATACTTCGTCTGCCATTACCTGTATAGATGCTGCGGCGAAGTCTGCTCAAGAGCCAGACAAATTTATTCAAGTGCCATCGAAGCGTCGCCGCAGCTCGAGGCGGTCGAATTTCAGTGTCGACGCAACTAACGCTTCTAAAGCGCCCAAGTGCAACCTCACAGTAATCATAAAACCAGTAGATACCGGATATCGTATTACTCGCTTTAATCCGCTGGCAATGAGGCAAGCATTTGAATCTCTGGGTCCAGATGCCGTCCTTCAAGTTCGCCCCAACGAGCGGCTTAATCTTCTGGCAGTTGACACCCGAACCGCGGTCGCTACTGAACGCCTTTTACAAATACGATCAATAGCAGGAATTGCAGTGCAAGCATACGAGCCCCGACCAAACAACTGTGGCGTAGGAGTAATCAAGGGTGTGCCCCTGGATCTTTCTCAAGAAGATATCTACTCGGCACTATTACAGAGAGTTCCAATAAAATCGGTGCGCCGTCTGGGAAATTCCGAAAATATCCGCATTGTATTTGTGACAGAATCTGCGCCAGAATACGTTATTCTTGGATATACAAGATACCGTGTGCATGAATACATCCAAAAACCACGACAATGTGGTAGATGTCAGCGCTTCGGCCATGTGACTACAGCTTGCCGACTAGCCTTGCGCTGCCCACGCTGTGGGGGAAATCATGACCGTACCACGTGCCCAAGTGACATCCCCATTTGTCCCAACTGCGGAAAGCAGCATGAGGCAACGTTTTCCAGCTGCACTGCCTACCAAAAGGAGAAACTAATCTATAAGTACAAGATATCCAACAATACCGACTACAAGTCAGCAAAAGCTGCTTTAATTGACCAAAATCAAATCAGGAGTAGTCATCACAGAAAAAAACCATTGACGGGAAAGAAATCACAAGGACAGTCACAGAAAGATGATGCTCGTCATCCGAGAATTGATGACGTGGTTGAATTTTCTCCTCTTCCACAACAATCAGAGGTTCAACAACCATCTGTACCAAGCCCACAAAAAATTACTGTACAGCAGCCTCATTCGAGGAGTGCATCCCGGAACCGCTCATGCGAAACCTCTATTCGCAGAAACTCTGACATTTCTAGTTCCCAACTGTGCTCACTTGTTGAGGCTGTTCGTGCTTTTCTTATACCACTCTCCTCGCCGGTGGCGAAAGCCATCCTTACAATTCTTGATTTCATATCTCCTCTCCTGGCACAATGGCGGTAGCAGACAATCAGTCGTCTGCTCCACCCAGCGTGCAAGCCATCCGAAATAAGGCCACCATCTTTCAATGGAATGCCTGCAGCCTCCGCCCCCGTCTCTCTGACTTTCGACACTTCGTCTTCAAGCATCGTTTCCCTATAATTGCTATATCAGAATCTCGGCTTAATACTACAATCCGTCTCTCAGGCTACACAGTACTGCAATCAACAACTGGTACAGACCTCAGTAAAGTTCTTCTGGCTATCCGGAATGACGTCAACTTCATCCAGCATCCCATACAAACTGATCCACATAATGAGTACGTTGCAGCCACTTTAAAGTGCATGAACGTTGCAGTTTACAGTAATTGCTGCCTACATACCACCTCGTGCTAATTTCAATATTGAACGCCTACAAGATATCATGCGAAGTACCCCTGTGCCACACATTATAACGGGAGATTTCAACGCACATCATCCTGCTTGGGGAGGCGTCAGATCGACAGCCAGAGGCCGGCAGCTATTCGACTTCGCACTTTCCAACAATTTATTATTTCTCAACGACGGCCAAGCAACTTACTATCAAGGAGCACGGTCCAGTGCTCTTGACATCTCCATGATCTCTGCTGATCTGTCAGCTTCAACAACCTGGTCTGTGGACATCGAGACTCATGGCAGCGATCACCTACCTACATATATTGAGGTTTGTGGCTTTTCTCTCGCCTCTCAGCGGCATAAAGTTCGCTACACGAACTGGGAAGCTTTCCCTGATGCCGTAGAAAAGCAGGATCTGTCGAACTTAAGTTATGACTCCTTCATTGCTGCAGTAGCACATGCTCAAACATTGCACACGAGAGTCCTCCACCTGCCAAAGGTGTACTCAGCTGTTGACGCCGAGTATGAAAAACTTCGAGCAATACGTCGCAGAGCAGAAAGACGAGCGCGCAAGACACTTTCTAGAGACGATATCCGGACTTCTAGGCGAGCACAAAAACACGTTCAACGCCATTTGGACAAGCTAGAAAGAAGGAAATGGACATCTTTTTGTGCAAAATTAGATCCTAGAAAGCCACTATCTAAAGTGTGGAGTATTGTGCGAAGCTTAAGAAGTCAGCCTTCACAACTACATCCTTTCGAGTGCGTGGCTCTAAATGCCAATACTACTTGTCTTCATGTAGCAGAGACTTTCTGTTCAAAGATGATTGCTCCATTAGCAGCTCCTTCACTGCAAAATGTGCTCCCCACCTTTGTCCCGTCGCCCAACACTTCTTTCCTAGACGAACTGTTCACTATGGAAGAACTTCAAGCTGCGCTAGCAGTTACCAACAAAAGATCTTGCCCAGGGCCTGACCATGTTAGCTACACTTCGCTGTCGCGTCTTGGAAGAAAAGCCAAAACTCAGCTGCTTACCATCTATAACAACTCTTGGATAGGTGGCAGCCTTGTAGAGAGCTGGAAGACTGCGCGCGTAATACCCGTTCTTAAACCTGGTAAGCCATCAATTGATCTAAACGCTTATCGTCCTATTGCACTGCTAAGCTGTGTTGGGAAATTGATGGAAAAAATGGTTCATTCACGCCTTACCTGGGACTTGACGAATAGGGGAATTTACCCTCCATCAATGTCTGGCTTCCGAAAAGGCCGAAGCAGTATTGATAATGTTATTGCTCTTGCCAACTGTGTCAGGCGCAGCAAAGCTGAGCGGTCTCTAATTATTGCTGTTTTTCTTGACGTTAAAGGAGCATTTGATAATGTCACGCACGAGGCGATTCATTCAGCCTTGCGTTCAATTGGCATTGCTGGACGAATGTATAACTGGCTTTCTGACTATCTTCGGGATAGGACCATTTACATGTCAACGGATCAAGGTGACACGTCCTTACATCATGTGTCTCGTGGCGTTCCTCAGGGAGGGATTTTAAGTCCAACCCTCTTCAATATATCTCTTCTTGGTTTGGACAGGTCCTTGCCACCTACTGTTCAAATCTCCCTCTACGCAGATGACATCTGCATATGGTGCTCCGGAAGAAACAGGTGCATTGTGCATGCTCGGCTACAAAAAGCAATAGTTGGCATTGCATTATTTTTAAACAAGCGAGGTCTTGTTATATCTCCAGAAAAGTGCGCAGCAATTTCATTTTCACGACGTGATCTCTCCCGTTATGTACTGAAAGTTGCTGGCACTCCTATACCGTATGTCAACCATCAAAAATTTCTAGGTGTGACCTTTGATAGGTCTCTTTCATGGTCACCACACGTTCAACAACTTAAGACCAAACTCTCTTCATACGTATCTATATTCCGTATGCTCTCAACGACCAGAAGAGGCTGCTCTACCGATTCCTTATTACGGCTTTATGGAGCACTTTGTGAAGGTCTTCTGCGTTATAGCCTCCCTGTTCTTCAAGGCCTCTCGCAGTCAAGCATTAAACTACTTGAAGCCATGCAGGCCAAAGCTTTGAGAGTGTGCCTTGGTCTTCCAAAAAACACTTCCACAGTGGGCACTCTGGCGGAGAGCAGACGTCTATCTGTAACCGTGCTGATACCGCAGGAGCTGCTTCGCGCCCAGCTGCGCTTTGCACGTGAACCTACCCACCCGTTTTCAGAGCAAAGCATGACATCACTCTCCAATCTACTGCCTGCGCAATATCAACGTGCAGTACTGTCATCTTTCCCACCATGGAGGTTTGCTTCATGGCAAATTTCGACAACTATACCTGGCATCAAAAGAAAAGCCCACACCCCAGGACCCGCACTTAAATACTTCGCCCTTGAGCACATCTGTGCACGCTACAGTCATCATTGCCACATCTATACTGATGGCTCTGTCACAGCTATTTCTTCATCCATCGGCGTGTGGATACCATCAATGCACACCACAATCTCGGCAACACTCAGTCATCGCACTTCAGCTGTGGCTACTGAGTTAACAGCTCTGAGAGAAGCAATTATAGATATTCTACAACAATGCCCTGCAGCATGGGTTATCTTCAGCGATTGTCGCGCTGCACTACAATTGCTTAAATCATCAAGAATTCAGGAAGAGCTCGTCATTGACATAAATAAGCTACACACAGAGGCCTATGACCTCAGTCACAGCATTGTACTACAGTGGTTACCTGCTCACTGCGGCATCGCGGGCAACGACCTCGAAGACGCCGCTGCAAAAGAACTAAAAGATTCCGCAAGGACAATTTCAATACCATTCTCACGAAGAGATGCAGCAAGACTTGTAGCAACTGAATCGTGGCGATTGCAACGCTCTCTGTGGTGTGACCCGAACCATCAATATCGACCTCTACACCGAATAGATCTCACTTGCGTCTTTCGAATTCCTCACAATTTGAACAGGTGGCATCGAAACTGTCTACACAGAATCCGCTTAAATGTGTCACACACAAACTACTTTCTACATAAAATAGGCATAGCGAGCAGGCCTCTGTGCTCTACATGTGATGTGTGTGAAAATTTTGAACATTTGGTAACCTCCTGTCAACGGTTTACTGCACATCGCAGGACACTGCGCAATAATTTAAGCTTACCTAAAGAAACAACCTTGCGCCTTGAACATGTCCTGGGTCCTTGGTGCGACGGATCGTCTGCTGCGAGGGCTACCAAGGCCTTAGTAACTTTTCTGAAGGACACAGGGTTGATTAATACCCTTTAAAACTCATCTGTGTGTGATTATGTGCGTGTGAAAGTTAACTTTTCTTAAGGACACAGGGTTGATCAATACCCTTTAAAACTCATCTGTGTGTGCTTATGTGCGTGTGAAAGTGTGCGACACCGATTCTCTTTTTTTTCTCATTTATTTCCCCTTTCCCTTCCACAATCTGTCACCCTTATCCCTCAACCCTCATCAGGAGTAGCATGCTAGGCTTACCACCAGGCAGACATCTCCTGTTGCCATTAAAATATATATATCTCTCTCTATAGCGCTCTACTATTCGATTCGTATTCGATTCGCTGCTTTCACTATTCGATTCGTATTCGATTCGCTTTTTAGCTACATTATTCGTATTCGATTCGATAGCAAGAGTGCACTATTCGTATTCGATTCGGTTTGGAAAAAGTACTATTCGCACACCCCTAACTATCACGCCTCTATCAGTGTAAGGTGCTACATTAATGGGGACACTTAAGCTCATCCTTTAAGGGTATGACGCGAGAGCGTAAGCTACCAGCCCACATATAAAGTCAAGCTTCAACCAAGCCGTATGGATGTGCCTGCGTGTCGTAGGAGTAATGAGAATGCAAACGGTTCTGGCAGGCCGGTTCTAATATCACCCTCCCGTACGAATGGAACGACCCGAGTTGGCAGCTCCTGCCCGTGGCATAGGGGTAACGTGAATTCAAATGTCATGGCAGGCTGATTTTCTTTTTTTTTTTTTTTTTTAATGAGGAGACCGTAGCTACGCCTCTTCACGGCGTAGCTGCGGCTACCCGAGGTCTCGCTTTGGCTGTCGCAATATTGCTATCACAAAAAAAAAAAAAAAAAAGCGCCCATCAGAATCGATCAATGAACAGCAAGACAATGATTGCGCGAAAATATTCCACAATGCTTAGGTGATAAACTTACCTCTCAAACAAATTGGAAGTGGGAATGGTTGTTTCAGTAAAGGTGACAAAGAATGTTGAAGCATAGACCTTTTGTAATGTAGGGATGCCTTTTAAAGCCTTGTGATACAAATATCAACGGAGCCATAAAACGTTGGGTGAAAGGAATATGGGGACATTTATACCCAGTCACACGGTACTTCTCCGAGGCAATTACTACAAAGGAGGTGTTTTGCTCTGAATGAGAAAACCCGAAATGAGCAGCGGCACAGCTACACGGCAGGTGCAAAGAAGGTAGATGACGCTGACAATGATGATTCAGGTAACCTCCATAAATGCCTCCTCTCGGCCGGCAAAAACATGTCCAATATATAAAACAATTGAACTAAAGGTTGGAAATACAAAATAAATAGCATATTAGTGAGAAAACACTGCCAAACGAGACTGCGCACAGCAAAAAGTCAACCGAAAACATTGCACAAAGAGCAAAGCAAAGCATGTGCACGTCGATGCGGCTGCTGAAAACAATCGAAGCCACTTCTCAACACCGCATATATTAAAGTTTACTCCAATAAAAAATTAACCCCTAAAAATAATTGAAGCTTAAATATAATATTCAAAGTATATTTGCATCAACTTTTGTTTTTTCAACCTCGCTCTCTGGCGCTCACGTTGGACTGCTCCTTTACGCAGCTTGAAGGCCACTGACGACGGCTTTCCTGCAATGGGCCTTTTTCTCAGAGGTTTCAAGGCTTTGCCGTCGAGCTGCGCGTCAAGTGCCTTTGGAGCAAAGAACATCAATTCTCAAGGCCTTACATATTTCCGTGTCACAGGGGTACGCGATAGCATAAGCTACCAACGGTCATATAGAGCTCGGCTTTAACGAAGCCCTACGAACGTGCCTGCTTGGCCTACAGGTGACATGTCTCAAAAGGATGCAAGGGTCCTGACAGGCTTATTCTGACATCGCCCTCCCATATGAAAGGAGAGGTCCGAGTAGGTAGCTCTTGCCAAACGTAACGTCAGGCAAACCTACATCCTATCAGTGCGCGGCCACTTCAGCTGACAGCTATCGCCTGCCGGCGCCGTACTTGTGATTTTCCGCTCACAAGGCCAACACTAGCAACGGCACTGACGTCAGAATTTCCAAAGAACGTGGCCTTTAACGCTATATCGTTATTAATGTCTAATATAGGGCCGTTTAATCGATCTGGATTAAGCTTGCGCACGACAAAGAAGCTCACGTGAGCTGGTATACTGCCTCCTAAGCACGTGTCACTTAATCATCAGATACGCGTAGCAGGGAAGTATAGTAGCGGGGATTACTTCAGGATTTATGAAAAGAGCATTTTACGTCCTCCCGCCGGGGTGGTGCAGTGGTTACGGCGCTCGACTACTGTGCCCAAGGACGCGGAATAGAATCCCGGCCTCGGCGGCCGCTTTTCGATGGAGGTGAAGAGCAAGGTGCCCGTGTGCTGTGCGATGTCAGTGCACGTTAAAGAACCCCAGGTGGTCGAAATTTTCGGAGTCCTCCACTGCGGCGTCTCTCATAGCCCGAGTCGCTTTTGGACGTTAAACCCCACAAACCAAACCAAACCAACTTGATGGGCAAAATAGACTGTGCCTTCCTCGGTCATGGTAATGGCGTTTCAGAAATTCTAAATGTGATACGACCGTTAATGAGAGCTAGCTATAAATGTTTAATTACATCCTGGCGTCTAACCGTAACAGTTAAAAAGGTAAGAATTTCAGTCACAACTCTAGAATAAAACGGCACGCATCCCTTAGAGGAGGATCAATGACGTGACCGATCGTCTTGATGTCGGCTTGCACCTGCCAGCCATCTGCGATATCGCACTCGCAGGTAAAAAGATCGACCGCAACCGCATAATAATCAGTCGTCTTTGGCTATAGGGCCTCCATTGACGGGAATCGTCCCCATCTTGAACTGCATTCGTCTATATATAAGTATTATCCGGCGGTTGTTTGACGTCCGGCAACACTTGGCACTACCAAGCCGCTAAAGCCATCTCTACAGTTTAAAAAGCGAAATTCTCAAATATTTTACGTTCGCTTCGCTTAAGAGTGTTTGTGTGTGTGTGTTGCACATGTAACAACTCCTCTGCAGGAACCTCTTTTCCACGTGACTTTCCGGGAAGCTGACTCAGTTCAAGCAGCTGAGGCATAATGCCGATCATCCTGTGCTCAGGAGGCCCAGGAGGGCCAGTAAAGATATCTCGTATCTCAGAAATAGTGACGGAGTGATGGAGTGGCGTAACAGCGTGAGAGAGATGCGGAGATGCACGTTGCAGCCGCAACTCTGCAGGAGAGATTATGAAACCTATAGAGTGGCGAATGAGACGAGAAAAGGACATTGTTGCGCCTCCTTCACTTTGCTGTGCTGCACGACGCCTGAAGACGGAACATGGCTTGTGGAACACCGCTTATGTTCCCGGCCAGCCGTAACACTCTTAGGCCACCCACCTAGAGTTCTCAAAATTGAGAGTCGTTGAATGATCCCAAGAATTGGATCTTGATCTGAGAAGAATGAACTAACCCACATGACATCATCTTTTATTTTTCCGGGAAATAAGTAGCAGATGTATGAATAGTTATTTTTCAAACATATTCTTTCCCTGTCCCCCCAAAAAAACGTATGGAATGAGAATTCGCCGCGGCATACCATTTCTGCAAGCCACTCCATGACGCTCTTTTTGCACGATATCATCTATTCTCCAAAAGTCGCATGCCTCAGATGAGTTTTCAGGGATGCACATTTTTTTCTCTCTTTCTGAGTAGATGACGTGCAAGACTGGGCCATATGTTTACGACCTAGGATGAAGATCCAGGTCCCCAGCTTCGGTTCATTCACGTTTTGTATGGAGGTTTACTTTCCAAAAACTTCGATTTGTGTCTTTATTTTATAGATTTTTTTTCAACACAACAATGAGTTTGGCTGGCATAAAATTCTTGCAGTATGTGCGCTTATTCTTATTGTTTTTCATAGACCTTAACATATTTCTTTCTTCCCTTTGGGATCCAAAGCAAGTAGTGAAGAGTAGAAGCTGATCAGTGCTGATCCGGAGTCGACAACCATGGCATGTCCGTGGGTGAGGTTCATTCACTCAGGCAATGACTCTACTCTGCTTCCCGCCTGAGAGAGCAGTCCAGGTCTTATCCTGGTTTAGCGCCGGTGGAAACGATGATGCAACCTGGAGAGTGAACAGTGGGCGAAGCGGAGGAAAAAAGTACGGTGCTAGCGATGACAGGCTGAGGACAAAAGCTTAGGAGAGTACGACAGGGACGTGAGAAGGAGAGCGGATGAAGCGTGTGAGGCAAGAGCTTCAGGAGAAAGATGTAGCCTGTGGAGGCGAGAGTGAACCTGCGCTCCGTCTGAGGCGGTTACTGCGAAATCGTACGCCTGAACCGGGGCTCAGCAACAAGCTGAAGCTAAGCGCCAGCGCCGCGGCGTGTTCCATCTGCAATCGCGCTGAACATGACATAATTGCTACTTTCAAACTTTGCATTACCGATCATCGTAATCGCTGGCCAAATTTTGTCGCCTCCGTCTATTGTCTCGCCTATTATCGGTCACCAGATTATATATTCAGATGAAGCCATTAACAGATCTGTTTTGCGAGCCCGTTTAAACAGTTTTCACAGTTCCTGTTTTCATCCCGAAAAAGGAGGTCATTTTGTGCAGAGGTAACAACGCTTACAAGTATTGTCAAACCTTAGTTGTTTTGTGCGGAACTGCCGTAAACATCACATGCTAGAAAATATCGTTTTTCAGCGACGTAGATATTCTTGTTTAAAAAAAAAAAAAAGAAAAGCGTTCCTAGAAAATGATAGCATAAAAAAAAAGAAGACCTATCAGGCACTTTCTGTCATTGTCGTTTGAGCCTTTATAACCCTGAATCAGTTCGGTCAACTATATATTTTAATGAAGTCCACAGCTTTGAAGCAAAACTGAACAAACCGCTGTTGGGGAGGAATAATGCGGTCACAGGGCTTAGTCAAGAAGGGAAATAAATGTCCACATTGGAGAAGCAGACAGTTCACTCGGACCGCGTTTGTTAAAGCCTGATGGGACAAATATGACAAGAAAACGGGATATGGAAAGGAAAGGAAGGAAAAGACGCCGCTGGGTTGAACCTGAGAAGAAAAGACGATACGAGGATAGTGAGTCTGTATAGAAAGGCGAGCCAATGGTGAAGAAATACCGAACTAAGAAAAGACTCGAGACATAAAGACTCTGAAAGCCACAAAACTAGACCTGCGTGAAAAGCGGGTGAGGGCTAGGCAATATAGCAAAGAAAAAAAATTAAATGTGTACGTAAGAAAGGCCCGTGGCGTCATGGCTGGCGGCAGTCAGAGGGTGAGATATGGAGCGGCTGTGTGGACGTTTAATTTTTGGCGACAGAGACGAATGGAGCCGGCGCCGAACGGCCGCCGTTGCGGCCTCGTTCTGAGGTAGGCGCTGGCCGAAAAGCCTGTCGCCTTCGCAGCCACGGGGCCCCAAACCACCGCAGAACCAGAGATTAAACGGCGCGCTTCTTTCTTTCGTCGGAGTGTATACTTTCTGTCCTATAGCCTACACGTACCTCCGGCTTTCCAATATTTTATAGGGTGAGAAGTCCTGCCCCTCACCCACCTACTCCCTTCCTTTTTCCCCTTTATCTGCTCCCAATCTTGGGCAAGGAAAACTACGTGGCGGAAAATTAGAACATATATATATATATATATATATATATATATATATATATATATGGAAAGACTTCCGCCTTTTGTGTACATTGTCGGCACCACGAAATGTTGTTCCATCTTGTCTTTTGGCCGCACTCCATTTCCCAGAAGAGGTATGTAGTGCGACAAACTAACGCCGAGAGTTTCCTTCGACGTTCGTCTTTCCAAGGCTTTCGAGAGCGAGTGGATAAAAGACGTCACTCGTTCGCGAGTCGAACCGTCGGAAGCGATACGACGGTGATCAGTTGCGTGTGGATCGATACAGACTGATATTAGGGACTTTTTCTGGTGTGCTGCTGCCTTTTCTTGCATTAAGAGGAATGGTGAAAGAAGGTTTAAGTAAAACGTAATCTCCAATATTCCATCTTTTCCCCCATCTTTCCGCAAAAACAACTTTTGACGCAGAGCCTGAAATTATTTAACGCTCGCAACCTTTCCCCTTCCGGTTGCACGACATTTTTCACTCTCATAAGACGCTTCTTTTCATGTACTCGTGTTTTCCACAAACGAACAAGAACAGAGCAGTTCTCCCCTGTGCTGGTGACTGCAAGTTTAATTACGGGACAACCACTTCTTCCCGCACTGAATAAAGGATTCCCAACAATGCGATGAAAATACTCAGTATACGGAAAAGACCAGATAGATTATTTACGTATTCAATAAATGATTATAAAAACAAGTATAATTGTTACTTCTTTATTCCGCGATACATCAGTGGAGCAGAGAGACAGCTTTGTATAAAACCCACTCTAATTCCTGTCCTGTCCTGTCACTTCTTCAGCGTTAGCTTTATATAGATAGTAGAGAGGCCCAGAATCGCTGCGTCGTTGCATGAAAAGAAAACAAAAGAAATATATATATATATATATATATATATATATATATATATATATATATATATATATATATATATATATATATTGAGGCCATGTATTCGCTACTCGAAGACTGCGAAGCTGGCGAAAGCCATTAGACAACGTTGCTATATTTCTTTGTCTTATTTATGCTGATGTGACAAAGTAATGATGCAGATGTGTCTCAGGAAGCCTCTTACAAGAGCTTGCTAGGCAGTCTGTCATATAGGCTTGTCTAGGATGAAGAAGTTAAATGCGCTGGCGCTAATCCAGAGATCACTTTGCATTGTTCCTTTGTACCTTTCTCCCAGGTTGTTTGGCGGCTTCATTTCGTCACATTTACACAAGAGCCGATCATCCCTTCTTCGCTAAGCTGGTTTCTAGTCTCAGTGCGACCAATGCTGTTTTATGCCGGAAATTTTTTTTCCTTTTTCAGGGAGGTGCTGCAGCGAAATTTGGCGAGCTTGAAATCTTCTCGGATTTGCAGGAAATTTCTTTACCAAAATGCGATCACTTTTTTTTTTCAACACTATATGATTTGGCAAAAGTCATCGAAAAAGGCTAAATGATCTGAATTATTTACCCTACAAATCATCTAAAGCTGCAACAACTTTGGGTTAGCTATATATAGCTTTGTATAGGAACCGCCCTTGATTTTCGCGTTCCTCAGCGCTAGGCATAACTTCCTCTTTTCAATGTAGCCACAAACGGGGCTCTTGCTATGGCAGGCACCTTTCTTTTGCTGATTCATGCGACCATCCGCATTCCCTGTCCTCAGTCCCTCTCCGCATTTTGTAAACAACCTGCCGACGCCGACAGCAGGGCGCAATCAAAGAATGGGCTGATAGCTAACGCTATAAAATGGCCTGCAATAGGAAGTTTTGGTCCTCGGTAAGGGAATCGTCGGCTACGACATGCCGCTTCACTGGGCGCAACATGAGCATCGGAAGAGATGGGCCAAACGAAATTGCTGCTGCCGCTGGAACAAGCACGACAACGCCGCCACGAACGGGACAAAGCGAAACCAGGATAAGATTGTCCGGCTGTTATTATTTAATTTGGCGAGAACTAAAACTGCGGGAGTTTCTCTTAAAGCTGGGCGTACTAATTTTGCCAGCAGTATCACTCATTTCTATGGCAGGACAGTAGTTAAGGGGAAACGAAAGAGGTAACAAAAGAAGGGCGGCGTAGAAGGCGAGAAATTTGTATGTATGTATGTATGTATGTATGTATGTATGTATGTATGTATGTATGTATGTATGTATGTATGTATGTATGTATGTATGTATGTATGTATGTATGTATGTATGTATGTATGTATGTATGTATGTATGTATGTATGTATGTATGTATGTATGTATGTATGTATGTATGTATGTATGTATGTATGTATGTATGTATGTATGTATGTATGTATGTATGTATGTATGTATGTATGTATGTATGTATGTATGTATGTATGTATGTATGTATGTATGTATGTATGTATGTATGTATGTATGTATGTATGTATGTATGTATGTATGTTGGTTGGTTTTGTGGGGTTTAACGTCCCAAAGCGACTAAGGCTATGAGAGACGCCGTAGTGGAGGACTCCGGAAATTTCGACCACCTGGGGATCTTTAACGTGCACTGACATCGCACAGCACACGGACGCCATTCTGTTCCACCTCCATCGAAACGGAGCCGCCGAGGTCGGGTTCGACCCCGGGAACTCCGGCACAGTAGTCGGGCGTCTTACCACTGCGCCACCCCGGCGGGGTGTATGTATGTATGTATGTATGTATGTATGTATGTATGTATGTATGTATGTATGTATGTATGTATGTATGTATGTATGTATGTATGTATGTATGTATGTATGTATGTATGTATGTATGTATGTATGTATGTATGTATGTATGTATGTATGTATGTATGTATGTATGTATGTATGTATGTATGTATGTATGTATGTATGTATGTATGTATGTATGTATGTATGTATGTATGGACGGATGCATGGACGGATGCATGGACGAATGCATGGACGAATGCATGGACGAGTGCATGGACGAGTGCATGGACGAGTGCATGGACGAGTGCATGGACGAGTGCATGGACGGGTGCATGGACGGGTGCATGGACGGGTGCATGGACGGGTGCATGGACGAATGCATGGACGAATGCATGGACGAATGCATGGACGGATGCATGGACGGATGCATGGACGAATGCATGGACGGATGCATGGACGGACGAACGGACGGACGGACGGACGGACGGACGTATGGCACAAAATGCATCTACGCGAAAGAGAATGGAAAAGGGCAGTCGCGAGGGCAAAAAATAAACAAAGCTATGAAAGGCGAAGAACAAAGCTAAACGAGGGCACAGTCTACTAGCGCCATAAGTTAAATTTACTTTAGCCCTGTATATCAGAAACCCATTTTGTGAATATAATGTGGTATTACTGTGCTGTCCGAAGTATGCCTTCGAGTTTTATATTTGTTTTTCTTTTTAAGTTTCATCTTTGCTGCAGTAATTATCACAGAAATGATGTCGTTATCGCTGCTAAAATACCTATGGCTGTTTAAAAAAAAAAAAGAAATCCCATCGCCGATGTAAAAACAAAACAGAAAAATTAATTCAGGAAATTATGACGAAAAAAACTGCAGTGGAAGCTGATTTCCAGAAGGTTGGTTTCCGTGCTGTCACTGCATTATTGGGCAAGAAAATGAGGAATCACGTTGTTTGCGTGTTCATGAAAGCGATGAAGCTTCGGCTGGTGTCTTCGCAGTGGACAGAGTATATTCCTCCTCTTGACCTTGATTTGCACGGGTTTCAAGTGACCTTGCATACAATAGAGCAACCAACTTTACCTGAGCAGCCGTTTTAAGCGGTTGATACCGGTGAGCAGCGCTTTGCTAGCAGATAATTTTTGGCAGTGAGGTAGATCCGTCCTCTTGTCAATGTACTTTGAAGCAGCGGAATGACTTTTCAAAGCACGCCACTGCACTAATAAATTCTACCGAACTAACCCTCACCCTGCGTTTGGGCTCCGCACAAAGTCAGCTCTGTATTCGACTGAGTGCAACTCCTGCTCGATGAACAGCTCCCCTCGATTGTCATAAAAATTGACCTTTATAAGATAAGCCTGAACTGAGAAAACTGATTTCGGTACAACTGTATTGTCTTACGGCTAAACCTTACTTTGCTCATGGTGAAAATCTCGCATGGGCGAGATCTGTCCACGAGATGTATCTACGAGATTCCGCGGGATTGCGCAGGATTGGTGTGGTTCTGCCTAACCTTAAAGAAAAATAGTGATAGTCAATGAAGATTAAAGGCATTTACTGATGGTGAGGAGAGTGGTGGTGATTATAGTGACAATTGACCATGACAATGACAGTGATGAGGAGACATTTTTAATTTCACCATCATCATCATCAGCAGCAGCAGCCTGGCTATACCCACTGCAGGGCGAAGGCCTCTCCCATATTTCTCCACTTAACCCGGTTCTGTGCTAGCTGCATCCACTTGACCCCTGCGAACTTCTTAACCTCATCCGCCCACATAACTTTCTGCCGCCCCCAGCTACGCTTTTCTTCCCTTGGAATCCAGCTTGTTACCCTAAGCGACCATCGGTTATCCTCTCTTCGCACTACATGTCCTGCCCATGTCCATTTCTTCTTCTTAATTTCCACTAGAATGTCGGTACCTTGAGTTATTTCTGTGACCCACTCTACACGCTTCCTATCTGTTAATGTTACCTCTACCATTTTTCATTCCATTGCACTCTGGGTTGTGCTCAACTTAAGTAGAACTCTCTTGGTTAGCCTGCACGTTCCAGGACCATAGATGAGCACAGGTAAGATGCAACTGTTGTATACTTTCCTCTTGAGCGATACCGGTAAGCTGCTAGTCATAATCTGCCAGTGCTTTCCAAATGCGCTCCATCCCAATCTTATTTTTTTTTATTTCCTTTTCATGGTCCGGATCTGCGGTTACTACCTGTCCTAAGTAGACATATTCGCCTACTACTTCCAGTACTTCGCTACCTTATGTAAACTGCTCCTTCCCGAGGATGTTGAACATTACCTTAGTCTTCTGCATATTGATTTTCAAGCCTACCTTTCTAATTTTCCTGTCTAGCTCATCAATCATTATTTGCAGTTCATCCCCCGAGTTGCTTAGCAAGGCAATGTCATCAGCAAATCGAAGATTACTGAGGTATTTTCCATTTACCCTTATCCCTAACTGCTCCCATTCCAAGTCTCTGAATACTTCCTCTAAGCAAGCTGTGAATAGTACTGGAGAGATTGTGTCTCCTTGCCTAACACCTTTCTTTATGGGAATTTTGTTACATTCTTTATGCAGAACTATGGTTGCTGTGCAACCACTATATATATTTTCCAGCACTTTCACGTACGGCTCGTCTACCCCTTGATTTCGCAATGCCTGCATCACCGGCATGGTTAATTTAGTTGCTGGTATATATAGTGACCATGATTTTAGTGATAGTGATGAAAGAGAGAGAAAGATTTTTAGAGAAGACTCTCTCTTTCTTTCTCTCTCTATCTCTCTCTCTCTTTTGAGAAATCCGGGGCGTTTCATGGATCACAGCAGGGAGGCGAAAAGCCTTCGCCTTGCTGCACATGAGCTGACTTAAGTCCTCCCCTGAATTCCTTTTTACTTATATCGCGGCGTTAAGCAGCTATATTCTGAAGCTACATGACCGTTGTCTGATATATGAAACATAGTTATCCAGGCATGACTGCTTTAGAAAGTATTAACAGTCTTTTTGACTGGCTGTGAATTGTGCAAGAAATTTTCTCAATATGTTACTTGGATTTGACTGTGTCTCTTCTTAATTTTTCTTGCAAGCTTCTACTCTCTAGTGCCGTTGTTGACCTTCCAGAATACATTTCCACCCAACGGCTGACACTACTTTTTCGGAGACTAAACAGCCTTTCCGGAAAAATCTTTCGTCACTAACCGACGTTCGAACAACGCATATCTGCCTACGGAAAGTGAATGCCGCCGTTGCCACTCCTCTGGAGAGAGATGTGGCGAATCGGGCTAGTTGGTGCAGGTATGACATATTTTTAATCACTAAATAAATGAGGACGGAGAAGAAATTGACACAAACTTACAACTGGTTTGTAAACCAGTTGGGGAACTTTATGTAGAGCTGGTTTATAAACCAGTTGGAAATTAGCGCTCGTCCCTGTCAGTTCTCTCTGCATCCGTGTTGTTTTAGCGCTTTGAAATAGCCCCTCCTTTGGACAGAATGTCAAAAGCAGTAAATGGCAAGAAGTTTCTCATTTAGTTATACAAACAAAAAAGTCTCCTTTTAATGCAACGGCGTTAAGCACCCTTTTCTGGAGAAAATTCGGCGTCGGCGTGTCAGTAGTCGGCGTGAGCGAAAATTCAGGAGCGTGCCCCTGGCACGAGGTAATCGACAGTTGACATGGCTAGGTACTGATTGGTCGACCGGTTGTGTGACGTCACGGGACCACGTGAAACGCCCGTGCCAGCAGGAGGTGTTAGTTGAACAAGAAACCAGTGCATGTTGCCCGCGAGAGGTCTCGCTTAAGTCTACTTAAGGTTGGATATGGTGAAAGCCAATTTACAGGACTGTTTATACTAACTGCATCGTCATTGTCATCACTAACGTCGTGATCATCACTATCACTGATATCATCATTATCAAGTAAATGCACAGTCAGTGTGATCGCTACTACCATTGTCATTATCACTAACTGCAGCGTCATTATCATCTTACATTCGTCCTTATCACTATCACTAACTGCACCGTCATTGTAATCGCTACTGTCATCCTCACGCTGGACAAGGTGAATTAAGATCGGGTCCTCACGAGCCCGGCGTGGCTGAGTGGTTAGCGCGTTCGGCTGGGGATCGGAGGGATAGTGATTCGATTCTTGGGGGAGACACATTTTTTGCTCTAGTGTCAGTTATTGCAAGCATTCCCTGCGAACGCTTCCGGTGAATATTTTTTATGGACATTTCTCTGAGCAATTCCGTAACCCATGGGCCAAGAAAGGCCTTACAAACGGCCTGGGAGTTGAGCTTATATATCGAAATCAAAACCGGGATTCTTGGATCTCGACTCACACTCGATATGCCTTATAGTCGTGTCAGGCCCGTTCGTATGTCATGGTAATATTATATATATATGCCGGCGGTCTTTAACATAAAGGGGTAACTAAAAGTGGCATGCTAATGAGTACTTGTGAGTTAACTTGCTAGTACCAAAAAAGTAGCAAAAAAGGCGAAAAAGTATCTCCAAGGAGAGCCGGGAGAGCCGCAGATAGGAGCCATTAACAATGCCGCGCCATACCATAAAAGGTCTGTAAATATCTCTCAAACTGCCTTATGCTCCATTCTGTTCCATTCGCAGATAGCTCGCATATTTGACTGCTATGGTACTGTGACGGCAAATAGGTCAACTTTACAATGATCTACGAGAAAGCAGGCATACAAGCGCGGCGAAAACCGATAAAAGTAATGAGAACGATTGACAAGCAAATGTGTTTCAAAATTCAGAACATTCCTTTCGTAGTCACTTAACGTCACTTAGAGACACATACGCAGTTGTCCAGAAGAATTTTTGGTCTGCGCTGCCTATATCCTGGCCGCACAAACAAACAAACAAAAATATTAAGGAAAAAAGGAATAGATTCACGAAATAAAAACACGTGAACGACGCTCCGCCTTCTTCAATGCTTCGAAATCTGTGCCAGTGTTCGAGAAAAGAAAATTGCATTTGAAAAAACTAAAAGTCCAATAACAGTCTCGCATATCGCTGGTCTCCTCAACAATGTCGTGAAGTAAGGGGAGAAGATGGGAGGGAAATAATACTCAGGGAAAGCGGAACCGCAGTGAACGGCTCCATAATAATTAAGGCTAACTTAGGATTTTTAAAGTTCACTGAAGAGCGCAATTTTAGTTTCGACTCCTATGGCGCTTATACGCTGGTTATACGAAACTGTTGTGAAGCATACGCTTATGGCTACCATATGTTCCTGGTGTGCTGATGAAAGAACACAAAATTATTCAACTAATGTTCATTTCAGGAGGGGGCCGCTGAGAAATCGAACAAAGCGGAATGCTTCAGAAGTGGGTATGAGTAACTTGGCACAGTCTTTAATACCTACATACCACAACACTGCACTATGATCAATAGAATGAATAGACGGACTCTCAATACGGTGGGACCATTCTATTGTACTTGTATGTGATGAATGATGATAAGAAGAACGAAGGAATGAGTCTACCGATGTCCTGTTATGTGCAACAGGGCAGGAAGTCGAGCTACTTGGTAAACGTTTTTCCTGAAAACAAAAAATACTGGCGCTAACTTTGTGGAGCAAGAAAACTGGCAGCAGATGACCATTTTCACTTTGAGCATGGGGAGCTACTCCCTCTACCGCTCGCCTATGAGACTACTCGTTACGTACCACTCATGGAGCAGTTAATGCACCTAGCGCGCACCTTCCACCTAGATATTGAAGCCCCTTGCAGGCTGACCAGGCTGATTGCGGCTTCGCCCGGCGACGCGGCCATGCAATGAGGCGAGCTCCGCCTCTCTAGCGTGGGCAAAGATGCGTGACCGGGCAGTCTCGGCCCTGTGCATGGCCATCCGGGCGGAACGCACCGCAAATTGCGCGACCCGGCCGGAGATCGAAGGCGCTCCTGATCGACGACTGCGTCTCAGAGACGCTGCGGGCCCCGGAGGTGGCAGCAAGATGAATGCGGCCGTTGTGCGACCGCTCGGGTGAGGCACCGCGACACGCTGCGCTGCCCGCCGTCGATAGCACAGAAAGCACAAAAAAGAAATGGCACATACAAAAAACGAGAGAGATAGAGAGCAAAACAGAAAATGGAACATAGAGGCGGCGGGGAGCAGGTTCTCATTGGTAGCGTCAGCCATACGGAGGTGCGCGTTCGAGCCATTTCTCTTTGGTCTTCCCGCTGCGAGCAGGGATGTTGCAGGGCAGCCTTAAAGTTGTTGCTCCAGGTTTGTGCTCTGTGCACTCCCTTATTTTCTCGGGCGGCTGTTTGGTAGGGTAGTCGCAGAACAGCACGTTTTCACTATAGCGAAAGGTCTAGTTTTGAGGTGGTTGGAGCGGAGAGGAAAACAAGATAGAGAAGGTGCAAGTGATAGAGAACACCTCGGGCCCTTTTCAAAAACATTTTTTTCATTTGTCCTCGACGTTCCATTCACTGCATTTTAATGCGTGAACCAGTCTGTAGGTGAAGAACAAAAACAGCCCATTTTGCTGTTTCCGGAATCAGAGCTCTTTTTCGTGCGTGTCGTTTAACTTATATCCTTAGTAAATTGGTAATGAGTAGCTTTAAATATTAACGAATATAAGAGCATGAAAATCTCGTGCCTTTGTAATACCTCTGATTGTTCCGGCTGCTTTATTAACACTCATAAACTGAAGAACTAATGGTACGCAAGACAAACATATTGAGTCCGCGCAACCAATAACTTGTCCTTGAACATTCTTATTTCGGGAGAAGCGAAACACGCACTTTTGTGTATGTTTCACTTTTTGAATTGCACCCACTCTCTATTAATACTCCTGGGGTCATTCAAATAAATAAATCAATATACTGAATTCAAAATGAAAGTTTTGTTTTAGCATTTAGTTCCAATTATAGGCGGCCAATAACGCTTTGTGTGTTCATGTTTCCTAAGCAAGGATTGGTTCAGCTCCCGCTTAGTCTTATACCTCGAACAACGTCAGTGACGTTCTAGTGATCTGGTTACAAGGCACAGATTTTATAGCATGATGAATTGACTTTTTATTTTGACTAATAAAACTCGAAAGGATTGCATGTCCTTCAGGCGCTATTGAGAGCAAACGAAAGAAACCCGTGTCAGCGAGCGCAGATCCACGCGAAACAGCTTATGAGCGCCACTTATGGAAGCACTCCGGGCGTCGAGACCGGGCCGTCCGCCGCCTAACGAAACACTCCCGAGTAGTGCGCCGGTGTCGACAAGAGGAACGCCTCGTGAGATGACGCTCTCATGAAGCTAAGTTCTTGGGCGGCGGAATTTGGACGGCGCAACCCTTGGCGCCGGATCCTCGGAACAGCTGCTGAGATGTGCCTTTGTAACATCTTTATTTCACCTTTAATGAAGTATCTCTCTCTCTCTCTCTCTCTCTCTCTCTCTCTCTCTCTCTCTCTCTCTCTCTCGTTTCTTCGTGCCAGGTGGCGATTGATGGTGTAGTCGGCGATACGCTCGTGGATGTGGCTTGTCGCGTGGACGCATGCATCTTGATTGCTAGGTTACTGTTTGGCAAGCACTCGTCGAGGTCTCGTACTTTTGCTGTTGGTAGTATCCTAATTTAGAGCACCGCTATTAGATGCCCATTTCTGGATTCAGCTGCTTCGCCGTCGACTTCAGCGTTGGCGCAACCGACGGGTGGCCCGGAGTATGGTGCACAATGGTGGATACTTTGAATTAAAAAGCTTCACTGTACGACTAAATCTGGTGATAAAAATCTTAGTTTGACTTCATGGCTACTTTGTGGCTACTTCGATCACTTCTTTTGGCACATTTACTATCCTCTTTTTAATAATGGGGGATATGATAGCAGAACAGACAATGCGAGATTTATGAGCTTTGCTGTCATGGAAGAAAATGGCCGCTCGTCGACCTCGCCACCAAGGATGGTGGCAACCGACAGAATCTTCCGTTGGCTAGTGAGCCCACATGAGTGTGCGGCTCCACTTTAATGACGCTCGTGTAGGCTGCGTTCTCGAGACTGACGCGTACGATCTGGGGAACACACAGCACATCAAAATTCTAGGGGGCACTTCGAACCACAAAGTGCGATGAGGCGAAAGCATCTGTTGCGCGGTGGTCCAAAGCCCTCCACTGTGGCGTCTCTTTCTCTCTTTATTTCACTCCCATTTTTCTCATTTTCCTTACGGCTCGGTTAAGGTGTCCGCGGAGAATTGTGACAGATACTCCGCGTTTCCTTTCCTCTAAACCAATTTGAGACGCCTCTGAGTTGCGTGTTGTACTGCGTCTGTTTCTATACGCTGTGTGGTGCGGCGTTCGAGGAAGCGGCAAATGAAAGGCGCCGCACGGATGCCTGGATCAAACGCCCGGCGGGCTCAGCTTCGTATAAGCGTGAATCGCCTGGTGACCTCATCACTAGTCGTAACATTATGACCGAATGTGACGTAATGAAGACGTCTCATTCGATCATGACGTCACTGTCGAGGACGTCACCATGTGAATACTTCATAGTCACACTCATTTTAAGTCACGGTATACTACAGCACTGATGACGAAATCATTTATTTCAAGGTACGACATACTACACTACTGATGTCGTCAATAATTTCAAGGCACGACATACTACACCACTGATGACGTCAAACTAAAGCGTTACGGACTGACGGACACGATCGTGGCCACGAGCCCATGAGTTATTAAAGTGTTTCACCAGGAAAATACTTCCTTTGTAAGGATCACGTATGCTATGCCCAGTGACGGCGCCAAGCAGTTGCGAAGGGTTACGGTAGCCACCCCAAAACTTTGTCAGGCTACGAAAAATGGTTTGGATTGTGGTTTGGTTTGTGGGGTTTAACGTCCCAAAGCAACTAAGGCTATGAGAGACGCCATAGTGGAGGGCTACGAAGTAATTTCGACCACCTGGGGTTCTTTAACGTGCACTGACATCGCACAGCACACGGGCGCCTTCCTTTTCGCCTTCATAGAAAAGCTGCCGCCGTGTATGCAGTGTATACAGAGCTTGCTACGTTCAGGTTCTGATAAAAACGAGTTTCGTATCATGGTGGAACCTTCCTTATCACTATCGTGCGGTAAATGAAGCTCCCTTCTGAATCTCTCCTCACGCCTTTTGTTGATTTTTGTTTGTGAAGAGCGATGTATTGTCAAGACTCACGGCGCAGTGCTATAGGCACGTGGCCGTATAACAATGTGAAAATGACTTCCCTACAGCTGTGCTGTTGATCGGATATGCTTGAGTTTGTGGCACATGCAACGGCATCGTATAGAAGGATACAACTGCGATGAAGGCCGTTTTCTCCCCCTGAGGTTACGCGCAATAAAAATACCGTTGCCATATCCTTGAAATTTGTTCCACGTGTGTTTGTCCTTTTATGTATATTTTGGGAAACAACCGATATGTAATCCAAAATAAAACTGGACTTCCTTATGGCAATTCTACAACTCAAAAATTCAATCTCTGGGTCGAAAAGAGCACAGCTTTATCTCTCCAGCTGATTTGTTGGCTAGATTTGGTTAAAATTTGTCTGGGAATAGCGCTGTCTAGTTTAGATAAGATATGTCCACGTCTATTCAACATTTAATCACTTCTGTATTCGCTCGCCAGCGCTGTTGGCTTCAAGGCCGAGTAAAAAGGTCAAACTTCGATGCTCTTTATGTTGTTTCTTGCGTTGATTCAAAACGCTATTAGTTATCATTCAATAATAAAACCTCTACTTAGAGCATCGTTTCTCTTCTGTTTGGCTACACATTTGGCGCTAAGATCAAATAGTATGACTACGTTTGCCTATATTTAGCTTGGCTTGAATTATGGCTGCTTAGGAAGTATCTGCTCAAAAACGCGGAGAGACTGCACTAGTTCAAATACCCTGCATTTTTGGTTTCCTCAAATGAACCAATGTTCCTACACAAGCTACATCCTAATAAACATTTTAGTCATTACACACAAAATAAATAGATTAAACCTTGTATTTGGTACATGCCAGCTTTAGTCCCATATGCACCATAAAAATCACAACGCTGTAAGGTATACTTTGGTTAGTTATGTTATATGAGATAAGCTTTCGGTATGGTGCGGTTTTTATTCACGTAACAGCGCTGTCATGCGGGTCTAATGTCCCAGCGATCGAAAAGTGGCCGTTTCCGAATTCTAGCATAATTTTAAAAACCGTGAAGGCGATTCTACAGATCTCTAAAGACGCGCGGGTGTTTGGTTTCGACTGGAGTGCTCAACTCTTTTATTAGCGTCCGCCTGCTTTGTTAAGACAGCATGGAGGGAAATGGTTAAATAGAAGACATTTTTAAAAATTTTGCGCGTTTCTGAAGGCGTTTATTTCAATTACGGGGCCCACAAAAAGCAGCTGAATGTCAAACGCCACCTAGGAAGGCTTTCTAGCAAGACAGCGGTGTAGGGTGGAAACTCGCTCCGCCGGTCCATCGCTGCCGCCGCGGACTTGAAAGGGTAACTGTTCTAACTTATAGCTACTGACCACACCTGAAACACTGAGTTGTGCATGATCAAGGCACAATTTCTCTAGCAATCAGCACTGGTAGCTATCGATTTCGCGCCCAATGTTATTATAATCCGTCCTCTCTTTGATCTCCACAGTGGTGCATTTATGCGCATCAGAGTAGGCCAGCCGTGGGAACACGGATGCGTGGTTGTAGCAACGATCGCTTGCATTGCAGCCTGTGTTAAACTATAAAAGTCAGCTTCTGCAACGAAATTCGCTGCGCACATTTTCTACCGCGTACCTGTAAGTCCGGCGACGCATGCATATCTCCCGCTCTTTTCAAAGCTGCGGCCGTTCAGTCGGGTCACGTTAACCTAGATCATGCGGGGGTTTAAACTACATGTGCGCAAAATTGAACGACGAGAAACGGATGCAGGCTGGGCACTTGTCTAGTCTTCCCCTAAATGCCAAAGAACAGAACATTGCTGTCCGTAGGGAATACGGATCATTCGATCATTCGCGCTTCCGGCTTTTTGGTTGTGCACTCATGTATTGCGGTGCAACGGGCCTTCGCCTCGACGAGTCGAACGTGCAGCTCATCGCTGTAGCAGCGTAGGCCTCTAGTAGATTCCGCATGTTGTTTTTGCCACGGCTCTGAGGCAGACTATAAACGAAGGATTTAATTAGAAACATCCTATTTCTTCTGTCCACATGTGAGGAACGAGCATAATGCCATTTCACATACAGCGTATATACATACTTTGGACTGCCGTATGTTCCGCACGGCGAAGTGCGTGTGCGTTGTGCCGGCGCTCGATCTTCGGAGGTCAATGCAGGATCTAAGACAGCGTAGGAACAGCTCGCTCGCATTACGGGCAGGTCGAGGTGATAGTTTAGTGCAATTCGAAAGCTGCTCGTGAATGTGCGTATCTCGATGCCAGCTGGTGGAGCTGGTGCAGTGCGTCGCATCGCTTGCAGCTATGTGCGGGACAAGCGATGCTTGCCGTACACAATCCTGAGTGAAGACCGCAATTTATGTTAGAATGGACAAACTCTTCGTAGCCCCTCATCGAGAGTCGAGGCTAGCTGATATCATAGAGGATAAGATTCATTCACGCGTAGCAAGCGGCATGCGGACATACGCGTTCGACGTGCATATAGCCATGAGCCTGTATATCGACGTCCGCCGTATTTTTACAAGAATCGAATGGGTACGTCGGACGTTACTTTAGATAATTCGCTCGCAGAAATTCACGCGGCGTAGGTCTGTTTACGAGTTTATGACGGGTCTGTTAGCAATGAAAGCGTGACTTCTGCAATGCAGTTATGATTTACTGTTTAGAGGGCTCCGATATTACAGAAAAAAAATCTGTGGATTTCGGCAATGTGGCAAAAGAAGCGCGAATTTTAGGAAAATAAGGCACGCAACCACCCGTATTTTAGATTTATTGGCATCGCTTTGCAAGCTTTTTACGTCGTACCGCGCTCACGGGCCTGATAGTTAGGCGTTAAGTGTACCAGTTGCCTAATGACAAATTTGATTTTCTTATCGCCTTTTCAACTGTGTGCCCGCGTCTAATACGAGTGAGGCAGGCCAATTTAGTGTCAAGCTCACGCAGATACAAGGTTTGTGCTCTGACTTGCAGCACTTTAGAATGAATCGATGCAGCCTGGTTTATTGTATCGTACTTACCTCGAGAAGTAAGCAGGTTAAATTTAGCACTGTAGCCCAGCGGGTTGCTGTGGACTGAGTGCGCATCAACTCTGGCTAGACAACCAGGCACAAGTATTGCTTAAAATGAGATTACGCCGACAGTGTACAGGAAACTTCGCCACACGGGAACGCTGACTGTTCACGTGTAGAGCGCTGAGTGGATTGAGTTTGCCGAGCTCACAACGAGTCGGATGCTTCTTGCGGTCAACGTCAGAGAATCTGATAGTGAAGCATTGCGCCAGAGGCTCTGATTTCCTGAATCCGAGGACAGTATAAGGAATTTTTGGCATGTGTGCCATTGATAAATGGTTAATTAGTAGCTTAATTATTCTTTTTACAATGGCAATAAAAGTCACCGTGTGAGAGAACTTATACACACTTGACAAAATTTTGGACTACCAACGATTAATTTTCAGCAACGTTAAAACGCAGGCTACGAATCAGTCGCTGCAAAGACATAGTAACAGAACTGCGCATGGGTGCTATCATGTTCTGGCAAGCAATTTTGATGGCTGAAGATTTTTTTATCACTATAATTATTGGGCAGTGACTCAATCCTATGCGGAGCAAAATATTAGAGTTACTTGCAAAACAGGTGCCGTATATAAAACTGTCCCGTAAGAAATGGAGTTTATCTTATCAAGTGGCTATAAAGACGTATTAATTCCCGAGCTGAACACAGATAGCTAAACCCGTACGAAGCTATTTTACTCCTCTTGTCAGAAATGAGCTTCCTCGGAAGGCAGAATTTAGACGAAAATGTATAATAATGATTCTAGGGCTACCAGTGAAGTAAATTGATCTAGTTTAAAAATAAAACAGCGTAAAACACACAGACGAAAGAATAGAAACAGACACCACAAGCGCTGGTGGTGTCTGTTTCTATTCTTTCGTCTGTGTGTTTTGCGCTGTTTTATTTTTAAACCATGTATCACCAACTCGCCCGCTTTGCCATTCTGTTAAATTGATCTAGGTTAATTATGTAACACTTAGTGCAACAATTAGGTGCTGGGAAGATACGTTTCTGAAACCTTCGAGCAATGTTCGAAAGCGAAATGTGCTCACTACCACTGATACCGATGCGCAGAAGCCTTCAACCAGAAAAAAAAGAAAAAAAATGCTTATAGCCCGGGGTATAACGCACCAAAGTGACATCAGCTGTGACGGATGATGTAGTGGTAGGCTTTGGTGTCGTTGACCACGTGGGATTGTTTAACGGACAGTCAAATCTCACAGCAGAGGAGCACTTAGCATTTTAAACTGTGATTTTGGCTCCAACGTGTCTATAAATGAAACAAAACTTTGTCTCTCCTCAGTCGAAAGCTGCGGGACGCTGGTATTTAGGAGACAGAATCTTGATGCGACGCGTGCCCGGCCAGGCCGCGAGGCCGTAGTTTCCGCGCATTTGTAGCATACTTATAGAACGAAACTTCTAAGACTGTAGTGTCGACACCACAGTATTCCTGACGTTCTGGGCTGCAGTGCAGGACTCTATGAACAACAACAACAAAAACAAATGGCCCTGTTTAACGTAGTTAAAACAAAAAGGACGTGCGAAAGCTTCTGCCTGCACACGGGAGTTGATGAAGTCAACGACGTGCAGCGTGCTGCGCTAGAGTATTCTGCAGTCTAACACGCAAGATTATCACCTGCAGCGATAGCAACGGGATTCCGTATCCGCTTACTATGAAAAATTGCTGGGTTCGAATCCGCTCCGGCCGTATTTTCCCCTTATGCTTGGCACAGAATTCTACAATATTCATGGTTGGATTTGCGCCGGTTAAGCATTAGTCGGCTAAAGAAACAAAAAAAAACATGGACACTGTGCAGCTGTTGTGCTACTTATTCAAGGCACAAAATTTTTATCACGAAGCAGCCAAGTCTAGTGTTATGGAGGCGTAAAAAAATATTAATCATAGGAATTGTCGGGCATGAAAGAAAACAGCGTGGAGGTGGAGGAAGCGGTTGCTAATTAACGCCGGTCCCATATCAAATGAAATATTCAGTTTCGCACACAGTGGGTTTCAACAAAACTAAGACAATACCAACGGTAATAATTTTACGTAACATGGTTTCACCGCCGAAAATATTTTAACCTTGGATAAGATGGGTGATCTTCCTTTGAAACCAGCTATACTGATCCATTAGTGAAACAAAAAATAGTTATGCTCTTTCAAGCAAGACGAAAGAGACCGGCATGAGGGAAAACTTTCTATTTCAAATCATCATCATCATCAGCAGCAGCCTGACTATACCCACTGCAGGGCGAAGGCCTCTCCCATATTTCTCCAATTAACCCGGTTCTGTGCTAGCTGCATCCACTTGACCCCTGCGAACTTCTTAACCTCATCCGCCCATCTAACTTTCTGCCGCCCCCTGCTACGCTTTCCTTCCCTTGGAATCCAGTTTGTCACCCTAAGCGACCATCGGTTATCCTCTCTTTGCACTACATGTCCTGCCCATACCCATGCCCATTTCTTCTTCTTGATGTCCACTAGAATGTCAGTAACTTTCATTAATTCAAACTATTTATTTTTCGTAATTCTCTGGCGTGCGCAAAAGTTTGCCAGCTGTTAAATTAGAGCACGTACGACGGGCGCAACAGTATGCTTCGTGCAAAATCTGGTTCTGCAGCAGACAGTCTTACCCTGTGCCGTTTATGTGCTGAATTTTGCTATAGAAAGACAACGGACTGCGGCAGGTACAACGGAAGTACAGGGTCGTCCACACTTAAAGTGAACACTCGAAGAGATAGTCGCTCTCTTCGAAGGGCTGCTGCGTCCGATACGGGCGCATATCGAAAAAAAAAAAAAAACATGCAGCAGGAGACCTATAGAGGTGGTGCTTCGAATGAGCTGTCTTTTCACTTCAGTGCGCAGGTTGTTCGGACGCGTTGGGATTTTGAAGAGGGCGGGCACTTCCTCGTGTGTTTACCCTGAATGTGGACGGCCCTGTACTTGTAGGTAACAGTGGGTAGACGTAGAGCGAGGCAGAAACTCTGAACGATGTTTCTTCTATATGGTTCGTAATAATATAGCGATCTCAATAAAATTGGTCCGAGATCCGTTTTTAAACACAGCCGAGCGATAGGAGACTAGGTCTCTTCATTTGTCTTCGTACCGAGAACAAAATGCTTGCTTCCTAATCTCGACCGACGTTTGAGGATGACACTTAAATTGATGTTGCGCACAAGCTCCGTTCATAGCATACCTCACCCGGTCACTGAAAAGCGCTGCGTCCGCCCTGATTCAACATTTGCCGCGAGACAGCCGCGATCAATTGTGACCAGACCGCTGCTAAACAGTGCTGATAGTGAAATAATATATGTCCATGCATGCGAATCGACAAAAAAAAAAAAACGATTTATGCCTAAAATAGCTACCAATCGAACCATCACCAACTCGCCCACGCTTCCACTCTTGTAAAATAGCTAACCGAGAACGCAACATCATCCTCGCCGCAGTCGGATTGAAGCCGTTGCCGCCAGCGCAGCGGCGAGCTTATTCTGCGGAAGGTGCGCTTCTCGCCGCTTGTGGCGCTCCCGTCGGCGCCGGAGTTGCATTCTCCCGTTGCCTATAACGCGAACGCAGCATGATAGTACTCGAAATGACAGGATTTCTTGAAATTTCGTCTAGATAGAAATGGATATAAGTAATATTCAAACACAAACGGCGGGACGGCTTTCTTGCCGAACGACCAGGCTACTTTCAATCACCTGTAGGCTGGGACGCATCATTTTAACCGGTTTTGTGTAATGACAACGTTCATAGTCAGAAATTAAACGGAACTAAAATACTATTAATTTCAAACAAATGTATAGGAGGTGGTGGAGGAGGCGGAAAACTTCTACTGGAACTACGTTTGGTTGGAGATTCTCAGTATCTAGCCCATATGGAGTTGGCCTCTAGGAGTGGCCTGTTGACCAGCCGTTGCTTCCCTTCGGTTTCTTCACTTGTCAGCTGCTGCTCTTATTGCAACGAGAATCCCACACGTGAACCTTTATTCTGCTCTCACACAGCCTGCAAATGCGGTAATTAATGTGTCGGCATTAAAGCAAACAAAAACGAGTTTTGGTGCTTATTGGTAGCACTCTTTAATCCTATAGCGAAGAAACACGATTGCAAAAAGAAATGAATATCACATGGACGAACGCTGCATTCACAAGTCGCTCAAAATGTAACACAGTGCATGTTGAATAGACATGTTTTTCACGCCTGCGCACCAAGTAGAGAACACACAACCATGTGCAATCAGAGACCAGAAAACATGCGGCCTCCGTTTCTTCTCTGTGTGTTTTATTGTTAACGTTACTATTTAGCTACATCATAAATGCTGTCTAAACGTTTGGAAGTTAACAAATAACCATGAGTGTTA
Source organism: Amblyomma maculatum (assembly GCF_055883805.1). NCBI lineage: Eukaryota > Metazoa > Arthropoda > Arachnida > Ixodida > Ixodidae > Amblyomma > Amblyomma maculatum. The sequence continues at coordinate 49,296,150 of NC_139347.1, read as the reverse complement.
CATTCTGATGGTATAGCAACTTTGTTATACAACAAATAACACCATTTCAACATAATAACAAATAAATAACAACCACATGCCAATTTGAAACCAGAAGACATGCGTCCTCTGTTTCTTCTCTGTGTGAGAGTGCTTATTCGCTAAAGTCAGGATTCAAGAATGAACTACCGGATGACTTTACTGAGTGCATGCTGGTAATGGGCTGAACTATATTATCCACTCTGGTATTGGGCTACAAGATTCGGCCACATGCTAAACTAATGGCCTATTCCGTTTATGGTATGTGGCATTTCTGCCACCCACTACTATCAGTGACCACGCCTCTTACTCAGGGTGCACTTTACTGTCGTTTATGACCTTCTCTTCGCTCGATATATGGAACATCAATTATAGCTGCCGCCTAGCATTATAAGATGATAAAATAAGTCGCACATACTGCCAAATGTAAGCATTGCTTCTTTCCTGATTGAGAACCGTATGTTCTTAGACTCAAGGTGAACTTTTATTCGGTACTGTGCTTATTTCTCATTTTGTATATAATTGCATTCCTAAGAGGAGAGAAGAGGGTAGCGCCGCGGGTCGTTTCTATTATCGTTCTGCGTTGGTCGACTCATGCCAACATGGTATTATCGGTTTCACGCTTGCCTGGTGACGGGTACCAAACGCCTTTGCATCACGAATAGTCAGCGCAAAAGTATCTGAGAAGACCGTGGCGATCAATCTGCCATGTAGCAAAGGCAGCCATCAGCCTCCGGAGCCGTGCCCTCTGTCCACACTTTTGACGTGGTCCGGTTAAGCTGGACACAAAAACGGTCCAGCATGGGGTCTGTCTACCTACAACGCCAGCTGGGCCTTCTTCGACGCCGTCTGGCGGCAGCGGACAGCGCAAAACAAGGGAGAGGCATCGGGTGACAAAGTGTGATTACGGCTGCTGTCAATCCCTGGGCTCCGATGTCTAATTGGGAGGCGAAATCTGGACTATGCGGGGTGTCACGTCCACACGCGCGCTCCGACAGTGCCGATCGCGAAGGGCGTTTCCTGACCTTAGGCCTCTACAACCCGCCACTCGCTGGGGAGGTAAAGGGGGGGGGGGGGGAGCTGTTTTCCCAGACGGCGCTCTAATTACCGTAGATCTTGACAGCGTGACCAATTAATTCTGTTCTGGACAGTGAGATAAAGCTTCGGGCGCCATTTAAAGTTTGGCCCCCTGCTTCCCCGGTTCCTCCGCGCTACCGACAGGCGCCCCCTCTGCCTCTGTTTCCTCGCCGCACAGCTTCGAACGCACCCATGTCGCCCAGCGGGAGCATGGGCTTCCTCAATTTACGTAAACGAAAACCACGCACGCCGGCATCGTACGTGGTTTTCGATACCGTAGATAGCTTGACGGACGATGCGCAGTGCTTCGGGCTTTTTTTTTTGTTATTTTTTTCTGCTCGGAAGTAGAATGGCTGAGGCACGTTTAGTGGTATTGACAGAGGATCGTTTAAAGAGAGTGTACAGGGGCTATATCGTTTTCAACGCGGAGATGTGCTTGACCTGACCATTGAACACACAAAGCTATAATGGGCCCGCATAAACAATGACTGCCTTTATATAGTTGTCGTTTCTTATTCTCAGTGATTTTGCCTTCCAGCTATACAAGAGGGGAAGATTATCAGTAGGTGGCAGAATTTTTTTGTTATTTTTATATATTCAGCTCATTTCACCCTGTCTTTATTTTAGAGCCGAAGCTTAGTTGGTGGGGATGTTATTGTTTTAGATGTATTGACAATCTTACATTGCTATAGCTCAATAATAGTCCGCCTCGGCGTTTTGCCAGCATGAATATTAATTTACCGATAATTAACGCAGACATTTAGCTGTGCACGATGAAGGATTATCTATAGCCATTAACAAAACTAGCCAAAAGAAAAATAGATGGCCGCCAGACAAAAACTCAAGCGAACATTTGCTTCCAAGAACTGGGTTAGCATAATCTATAGCTTCTAAGAAGTAGCATGACCTATCGACCTATCGAGAAACGATCAGACCTATGTTGATTATGTAAGGAAAGGGGATCACTAGATCATATAATATGGGAATGTGTGAAGTCACCAAGCAGGGCTAAAATATAACTAAAGACACCTGGGAGACCCTTCTGCGAAGCTCAGACCCAAGCGCCCAAAGAGAAATTGTTCGACTGGCCGAAGATGCCGCCGGGGTCCAGGAACTAGCGGCCTGTGACTAAGGCCACTGTCCCACCTTCCGGGTCTAATCCCCGAAGAGCAGGATAGTCACTCTCTTGAACAAATAAAAGTTCTCTCTCTCTGCTTTGACTGGCTCGCACTCAACATTCTTACAATTATGCATGTTTTTTAATAGTATTGATTGTAGGTTCGTTCTTAAACCGAATTTAAAAAATATATATGTTATTCGAATTTTATCGGTTGTTATGGCCTAAACCTGAAAAAAAAAAAAAAAAAGAAAAGAAACAACCCGCAGAAATCACATCCCCCACATATCTGCAAGCTTTTTTTTTTTAATATTTCATGAGTTTAAAAAGTACCAGTCTTCACAATTATTAAGTGGTAAGTGTTGTATGCGCAGAGGAATTTTTTTGTTGTTGTTGTTGTTTTAAGTTCAGCAGGACACACGAAAGGAAATAACGATCAAATATTTGGTCGCCGCTTCTTCTTCCCTGCGTGCGCGGGCTCCATCTCATGGAGGCTGAGAAAATTCGACCTACAGCACAGAGCAGAAGCTCTTATTTTACACTTCAAGAGAAGGCGCTTCGATCGCGAAGGAGCGCTTTGGCCCGTGAGCTGCGAACAAAGTGGAGACACTGGTCGATTCGAGTGAATGATGGTCGTCAAGATGTGGTCGATTCAGGGCAACTGCTTCCAGTTTATTTCATTCTGTGGTAGAAAAACGTAGTGCTAAAGAGATTCTTCAAACTTATCCAAGGATATGATTAATGGCACGATATTTTAGCCAAAACAAGTTCATATGACGACAAAGCGAGCAGGAAATGGTCGTTTATTTCTGTGCAACGCGCTGGCATTGCTAGAAAACAAAGCAGAATTATATAGCTTTCATTCATGCCTTTGCGCTTCATTCATGCATTCACGTACCTATGTGTTAAACTGTGCATGTGCAGTACATATACAAGGGTATAAACTGCAAGCATAGATAGGTATCGTTGTTAGATATATCATCAGTAATACCTTCAGTGAGAGAGAGGGAAAGAGAGAACCAGAGACAGAGAACCCTTTAATGACAATAAAATTTGGGAGAGAAATACGTATTGAGAGAAGTGCGTGTTAATTACTTTGCATGTGCGTATCAATATCATAGCGGAAAATAAAAGTATGGGTGTGCGAGAATCAAAAATACACTTGTGACGTACTACGTATTTTACTGACCCTTGATAGTCTCATACGACGGAACTTTTGAGGCACTTGTAAGTCAGACTCCAGGCTGGATGCGTCTAGTAGATAACACGTTTAAAAATGACATGGAGTAGAAATACAAATAGACAATGCTAAATCCGCTGTCCTGGTTCTGTCCGAACGACTGTCTGACTGACTTTTATCCGTCTATAAATGCCACTTTTACAAATTATTGCCTGACAGATGCTCGAATGTTCTATAGATAAGTTTTTATTATATGCTTTGTGCATATCACAGTCGCAATATACTCCTAATGTCATAAAGCTTTTTGGATTGGATTGGATTGCTACTGAGGCTTCCCTTTTTTACCAGGTGGACCATAAAGGTTCACCTTCTTCTACCTTTTAGCTAATAACGATACCAGTGCGGACTGGATAATTACTGCGGTAACAACAAAAATTCATAAAAAAAACTTCAAGCATTAACTTTATTCTTCTATAGTCAAGGGCTCCTAGACAGGTTCCCATGATGGATATTTGTTAAAAATAAAATTGTTCCGCGTTGCTTTTGGAAACAACTTTTGTAGCGTTACCACGTGATCTGTTAAATACCAGGCAAAGTTATTTTAAAAATATAAGGGATTTATACTAATAAATACTATCGTAAAAACTGCTGCAGCGTAATTAAATTAGATTAGGCTTTTCGGTATAACGTCTTAACATGATTAATACGTTTAGCCGTTTTTTTCTGTTATTTTCAATTAATTCTTTGTTATCACATTCTGCATCACGTAACAATTTCCGGGTTGCGACCGGGGAATGAGCGAAAGAATACTACATCAGGCAGTGGCACTTCATAGCGGTCCGTTTAACCGTGAGTTTCACGCTAGCTGAACAACTACTTTTTCATGCTGTAGGCGGGCACGTAAAACGGCTTTGCTTCTTTTCGCTATTTCTTCTGTCATGGCTTCTGGGGTGTTCTCTGTTCTTGTCTGCACAACCTACTTTTATAGAATCTGAAGCGCCTGTATCATTTGCATGTCTCGTTGAAATGAATGACTCATCAGACCCACTGGAGAAATCCCGAATTATTAGTGGAGAAGCCACCGAACAGTATTAAGGAAGTGGTCAAAGTTCTGAGCGAACTGAAAGTTAAATTTGTGGAAGCAACCGCAGCTAGTAAAAGCGAAGTACGCAACCTAGCTGCTTCCAATAATGCCACGGAAGATGAGAGAGCGTCTGTCAAAAACGTCTACAGGATTTCTCATCGAGAGTATCGATAAAATAAAAACATTGACCGTATGTGGAAAGATATAGCAGCCGTATAAGGTCGGACCCTGGAATGCCAGAAGAAAAACCCGAGGTTGAACGAGGAACTCAGAGATGTACAAAGCATCGTTGAGCTCAAGCAGTAAAAAAGGCGCAACAATAATGAGCTGAAAGGCGTACCCTGCACTGTGAGTGAGGATCGGCATATGATGGTAAGTACCAACAAAGTGGGACAGGCCCCTAGGTCTGTTTCATGACGCAAGCTAGACAAAATCTTGTTCGCCGCCAAGAAAACCAGACTGAACACCACTTATTTCGTCTTTGAAGAATCCGAGTCCGTGTTCGGCAACGAGTATCATGGGCTCGAAACAAGGTCCTGCTTGGATATCAAAACCTGGCTTGAAAAGTTGTGAAACTCCATCTTGATGCTGATGGCACGGTACAGATACAGATACGCGCGATACAGAGAACTTGACAAAAGGACCCGTGACAGGCCAGAAGGAACTTGCAAAGACCATGTAGCATCTGACCTAAGGCTTTGCCACACACAAGTTATCCCAAAATGGCAATCTTCAAGCAATTGCTTTCTAAATAAGGCATATCGATCTTTTACAGTGCAATCCGTAGTTTAAGAATGTACTTGAACGAGCTCTGCCTTTATCTCCCACCATATTAAATGGTTTAATGTCGTCGCCATTGCAAAAACGTGGCTATAACATGTACAATCATTATTTCTGTGACTAAATGATGATATAAAACCCACGCGTCTCTTATTTCCGTGGCGGTTACTTAGCAACTGTGTCTTAAAAATGATCGCGCTTACTCAGTGCTCTCAAAAGTCGCATGTTCTGTATCCGAAATTAACGAGCTTTTATCATAATGAACATGCCATCAATGTTGGCAGTTGGCATGATTATTGAGCCTCAAATTCTTCTTGGCGCTCGTTTCCTGGAGAGAAACAGAGAGGCGTCTGTATACTGTTCGTTGCCAGTGCACGTTTAAGATCCCCAGATGGTCGAAATTACTCCGAGGCCCTCTACTACTGCACCTCTTCCTTTCATTCTTGTTTTCACTTCCCCCAACGTCCCTTCCCTTACGGCGCGATTCAGGTGTCCACAGAAACAAGTGTGAGAGATAGTGGGGCCTGTCCTTTCCTGTAAAGCAATTTTTTTAAAGACGTTTAACACTTTCACAACTCTGTGCCAGCCTCTCAACGAAATTATCAGAATGAAAAGGCGGTGTTAAAAGGCACTATCGCAAGTACACTTAGGGCGAAGCTTGTGTGTCCTCCTCTTTCTTGCTTTCTTCCTTCCTTCCTTCCTTCCTTCCTTCCTTCCTTCCTTCCTTCCTTCCTTCCTTCCTTCCTTCCTTCCTTCCTTCCTTCCTTCCTTCCTTCCTTCCTTCCTTCCTTCCTTCCTTCCTTCCTTCCTTCCTTCCTTCCTTCCTTCCTTCCTTCCTTCCTTCCTTCCTTCCTTCCTTCCTTCCTTCCTTCCTTCCTTCCTTCCTTCCTTCCTTCCTTCCTTCCTTCCTTCCTTCCTTCCTTCCTTCCTTCCTTCCTTCCTTCCTTCCTTCCTTCCTTCCTTCCTTCCTTCCTTCCTTCCTTCCTTCCTTCCTTCCTTCCTTCCTTCCTTCCTTCCTTCCTTCCTTCCTTCCTTCCTTCCTTCCTTCCTTCCTTCCTTCCTTCCTTCCTTCCTTCCTTCCTTCCTTCCTTCCTTCCTTCCTTCCTTCCTTCCTTCCTTCCTTCCTTCCTTCCTTCCTTCCTTCCTTCCTTCCTTCCTTCCTTCCTTCCTTCCTTCCTTCCTTCCTTCCTTCCTTCCTTCCTTCCTTCCTTCCTTCCTTCCTTCCTTCCTTCCTTCCTTCCTTCCTTCCTTCCTTCCTTCCTTCCTTCCTTCCTTCCTTCCTTCCTTCCTTCCTTCCTTCCTTCCTTCCTTCCTTCCTTCCTTCCTTCCTTCCTTCCTTCCTTCCTTCCTTCCTTCCTTCCTTCCTTCCTTCCTTCCTTCCTTCCTTCCTTCCTTCCTTTTTTTTTTGACTAGCTGGTTTGTGTATTTCGAAAACATCTTCGGAAAACATTCTCCGAAAGGGCTTTAATTCTATGAATCACACATTTTTCGCAGCAGATTTATAGGATTGCCACATCGCAATATGCATTTTTTTTTTCTCGTTTACGTGGCTTACAAAGCGTACTTACTGTTGCATACGCAAAGAGGCAGGCAACCTAGGGCCCCAGAAGCAGCTGTGTAATGTTTCTTATATTTATAGCTCTTTTTGTAGTTTTCTTGATTGGCGTGTAGGCAATGCACGCTGTTTTTTGTGCCTTAAGTACGAACGAGGGCGTGCAGATTGAGAAAGAGCAGGCGCTTCTGACATTTCAAAGCGATAAGCGGTTGCTAAGAAGCAGTAATCTGACTGTGATCTTTATCTGTTGACAGCGGTGCTTAAGTAAGCCCCGCTTTCGGTGCCTAAAAAGAAAAAAAAATAAACATTCGTATTTTTCTTCGGGGAACTCACTCTTTTTTGTTTGCTTTTATTTTTCATTTTGTCGAGAGGACAATACGTTTGTGAGATTGTTGGACTGACTAATCTATATTGCTATCTCAAAATTAAGAAGCGAAACAACTTAGTTCAGTCAAAATATTGGTCACTGCGATCTTGACCATGGGCTCGACAGTATTATCGCCATAATAAAGTTTTCTCATGCTTTCGCTCGAGCACCGTCCCATATTGTTTATTGAAAGCTTCGAGAACGTAACAAAATTTCATTCCAATTTGATACTCCAGGCATCGCTAAATAACGAATCAGGCAGCAGATTCACAGATCTGGCGAACGTGGAGTGATTAACCAGGTACCGGTGATTTCTTGTAAGTTGTGACACTTCTTCGGCGTGACCAAGCGATTATACCCTCTCGGCGACTGTTTTTAAATGAGGGAAGATGTCTTCGAGCCACATGAATTCGTAAAGAGCTGCTCATGCCTTTCTGAGACTGACTATCAACAAATAAGATTTACATGTCATATTCCATATTTCACCGACCCCGTGTCCCACAGTGGCTACATTTTGATGAAGGTTGAATACTAAAGTGGCCGTGGACTGTTCGATGCCACATTCTAGATTGTTAAAATCAGTTACTAAAATCGCTCATTTTACCTCACTGAGGAATAGGGCACATCCAGGTATTCAACACGATGACAGCCCACGAAGATTTCGCTGAACATAAAAAAAAATAACAAGAAAAAAAAACACAACTAATTGCTAGAAGAAATCGAGTACGACAGCCAGACAAAAGACCAGAGAGGATTCTTGGTCTTAAACAACAAAAGTTCACTGAAACGTGGGTTGGGTTGGCCCGCACAAAACGTTGCAGCTGAAACGCAGAAAAAAACCTCATGGCGCGGTTCAACACCCTTGTAGCTGCCTCAGTTCCTGGCATACCAAACTTCACTTGGAGAAGCGTTGGAGAAACGTGTATTCGAACAGTCACAGATTATATGAAAAAACATGCGGCAAACCCCAAATCAGAGTAAAACAGCGGTGTATTCGGGTGGGCTAAACATATTTCCAAGGAACAACATGGGGATCAGTGTTCATTTGTGTTAGCTTTCTGTCAGTAACTCACATCCTGTTATTTATGCGGTGGTGGGAACGATATTCTGATCTGATATGTAGGAATCGATCTCCGTACAAGGAGGATCGGGGTTAGGTAACGGTATTGATCAGTCTGGTTAATGACTTCTCGAACTAGCGTATTTTACTGTCTGATTTTCTGTCAGGACATCATGACAGGATGTTCATGATGTCCTGTGGTGTTGCTGTATATTGCGACGTGTGGTGAGTAGCAAACACTCGGCAAGTCAGTTATGGGCCGGTCATTGTGCACGCCGAGGTTCCAGATTGATATTGGACCTTGATTGACATTGTTTCCGACATACATCCTGCTATTTATCCTAGAAAGTTCACAAAACGTAGATCCTGTGCAGGAAACAAATACAACCGAAAAATAGCCGCAGAGCGAAAAAGAAAATCTACCCCAATTTGACTACTAATACGTTGGTTTAGAAACCTTCGCTTCGACAACTTGACTACTGCTGAGTTTGTTGTTTATTTACTTTTCA
>NC_139347.1:49249903-49284903 GCF_055883805.1 Amblyomma maculatum | reverse complement strand
GCAACGATCTCCATTTCTCACATTACTAACAGTTGTATGTTCCTTGTAGGAACATTTTAAATCATTTATTCTGCGCAATCTACAAAACAAGTCGATGGAAGAAGTCAGCATCCAGTATAAAAATGTTCGGAAAGCATACGAGTGCACAAACTCTCTTCAAGCACGTCTGTCTTTTATTAGTGACCCTCTTCAAAGCATACTGCGAGGCGTTCCCACCTATTTGCGGGCAAGCAGCAAGGCTTCCTAGTCTGCACCTCCTGTCAGTTTGTTTTCTTATTCGAAAGGGGAAATAATTAATGGATCCAAGGTGGGACGCCGTTAGAAGACGATTAATCGCGAAGCCGCCGAACGGAATAAGCCCAGGCGCTCTTAAAACCCGCCACTCATGCGAACGGAAAGAAACGAAGCGGACGTAAGACAACATTCAAGCGGCGCACTCTAAATCGGGAACTCACATTTTGCCCTGCTCATACCTGCGTACTGCTCGGAAAGAGGTGGCCATGTAATGTACAGGCGGAAATTAACCAGCAGACTACCGTAATTATCCCATCACACTACGCGCCTAAATTGTGTCGTAATTGAAACCAGAAAAAAGCACTCAATTTGTACAGAAGCCTTAAGCTATCGTCTATCGGTGTTCTTACCTGGTTCTGTGTTATTATTCCTCCCTCTCGTGACGGTTATTCGCTGCCAAACATGCAAGCCGCCAAAATAGAAAGCCTCAACCGGCACGTTGGGATGGCAATGAAGCTCGGGCTATTCATAGCTTGGCTTTCTTTTTGAATTTAATAACCCGCATGCTGTTTCGAGGTTCTGTTTTCGTGCACAAAAATGCCTATTGCAGTCGGGTAAGTATAGGGTAGGTCGGTAGTCTAAATGGCAGCTTGGTAGCACTTCATTGCTACTTCGTGGCTGGAACCAGTGTTAAGAGTTTATATCTTACACAGGTTTGACTGTTTATGCACACACAATTTCCACAGTAAATATCACTCTGCGTGAGCAGATTCTGTCTACTGCAGCAGTCTTAAATGTGGTTTATTTTAAACCTTCACGCACAAGATGTATTCTAATATGTTAATTTATTTTATCAGTTCAGTTCAGTTCAGTTCAGTCGCTCAGTCGTGTCCGACTCTTCGTGACCCTATGGACCATGTCACGCCACGCTTTCCAGTCTCTCACTATCTTCCTAACATCACATAACTTCATCTGCAGCGCCTCGAGGACGCCATCTAACCATCGCGTTCGCTGCCTACCCCTTCTCTGGTGACCCTCAACCTTTCCCAATATCAAATCTTTCTCCAGCGACTCCTCTCTTCTCATCAGATGACCAAAGTAGCTGAGCTTTAACTTTTTAATTTGACCCTCTAATGAGCAGTCAGGGTTTATGGTCGACAATATCGACTGATTTGATCTTCTGGCAGTCCAAGGAACTCTCAAGAGTCTCCGCCAGCACCACAATTCAAACGCGTCAATTCTTCGGCGGTCAGCCTTCTTAACAGTCCAACTCTCGCATACATACATCACATCCATTTTGTCACGTAATCTGTAAATCCCCGCCGTGGCGGTGTAGTGGTTCGGACGCTCGGCTGCTGTGCCCAAGGATGCGGAATCGAATCCCGGCTGCTGCGGCAGCTTTTCGATGGAGGAGAAACGCAAGGCGCCCGCGGGCTGAGCAATGTCTGTGCACGATAAAAAAAATCTCAGACAGTCCAAATTTCTGGTTTGTGGTTGCTCTCCACTACGGCATCTCTCATAGGCTGAGTCGCTTTGGGAAGTTAAACCCAATAGACCAAACCAAACGAACAGTGACCAGGTGTAGTCTAGATTAGGTAGTTATTATTTTATGGGGATACTGATCACTAGATTCAATACAAGTTTAGCGTTAGACGCATAAAATGAAGAATCTGTCTGTGCGAATAATTGAAGATATATACGATTAAGAGTGAAATCATTGTTGCAACAATCGCCGCATTAATGTCTCTTTTGTGTACAACAATATTCACAAAAATTGGTCCAGAGGCTGTTGACTAGATTCCCTCCTGCATCTAAGCACATTTGGCAAACACCACAAATATTATTTCTCAGCGTGTGGCCTTCGGAGATGCTTATTCCTGTAAAAGCACGAGCACGAGTAATGTGTTACGTTAAGCTTTGTAGGGATAAGGGCCTCTTTTGTCTCCGCGCGTGAAAGACAATTCCGCGCCTGTAGTTTTTCAGCTGTAAGATAAGGGGCACCGAACATGAAAACAACTGCGCATGACTGACATATGCCTGGATAGCTGCAAGCGTTTTTGAGATGCCCTTAGCAGCTCGCATGGAACAAATGATTAACAAAAGAAATAAAGAAAGAAATGCTTTTACCTATGCGCAGATAACAGACAAGAATTTTATGTGGCACACGCTACATCATTGTCATGTTGGTACTTACAAGTGCTTCAATGAAAATAATGCGCTAGGATGTCTTTAAAGACACCCTTTTTTGTGCGCCCCGCCGGGGTGGCGCAGTGGTTAGGGCGCTCGACTGCTGTATCCAAGGGCACGAGGTAAGACAACAGCAGCAGAGGGCGGTCCAACCTGTTCTTGATTGAGCACAGTACAGAACTTCCATCTCAGTCTTTTGCGTTCTAATTACTCCTCATGCTCACAAAATTTTTGGGAAAAAATTTACGTTCATAGCGCGCCTAATGTTTACAGAGTGAGAGAATTCACAAGGCCCATCAAGACTTTGTTTTGTTTTTTTTTACCCATGGCTTTTTTTTAGTCCGAGGAAGTCATTATATTGCAGTATCTAATCAGTTTGTCGAGAAGCTACAGCCGGAGACAGCATATTAAACAAAAATTAAACCTAAATTTTAAGGAACAATATAATAACGGCAGCTAGACCTATTATATTCAATATAACCCTGACTGTTCTGAGAACATTTTAATATCGCGGTGTATTTTCATTCCAAAGCATTCAAAAGAAAGAGCAACAGTGCTGTTCCATGTCAGTTATGAAAAAAATGAAGCTTGGAAGTGCAGATTGTTGGCCCAGTTGGTGGATCGACATATTCAAGAAAACTTTGCACAGAATGCGACAGGACACGAAGTGGGCCCGTGTGTTTGTGCGTGTTTCTCCCTTTGTGTCCTGTCGCATTCTGCGCAAAGTTTTCTTGAATGTGAAAAAATGCTTCTTGGTAACGTGGCGAAGTGCCATTCTGTGGTTGTGGTTGTCTGTGCTGACACAGATCCATCGGTGTATACGTGAATATAATTAGGATATTCTGACAAGATGTGCGCCAGAGTGAGTTGTTAGAGTCCACTAATTGGCACCATTAATTTCTTTGGTATTCCGGGAACATGAAGGTGCACCAAAGGTTTATCCATCGTCTATGGTGGTTGGGCGGGACGATATGGGAGGGCATACCTTGTCGGTACTTGCGACTGATGGCAGCGGTGTGCACTTGTAAAACTGCAGTCCAGCCGCTCACTCACAATCTTGCTGAGTGGGTGAAAATGGTGTCTTGTAAGTGCTCGTAAATATACAAGAAGTGGCTCGTGCGACAAGTATGTGGATATTGGGTAAGCATGGGCCTCTTCAATTGTGCCTTTGTTAGAGGTGCATCTGGGCAGTCCAAGGCATATTTTCAGTGCCTGCGCTTGCGCTTGCGCTTGCCTTCTCCCACATCGTCACCCATCATGATCTTTCTTTTCTTGTTCCCCTTCCCCAGTGCAGAGTAGCAGGCCAGGTTTGAATTATTCCGGCCAACCTCTCTGTCTTTTCCTTTCAATAAATCCATCTATCTATCTATTCTGTTGCGGTGTTAGCGCTCAGCAAGTTGAAGCTTTTACGGTACTGGACGTGCGACAACGCAAAAAGCGAAATAACATGGCCCTCTGTGTGTGCTCTTGCTCTTGTGTCCAGTTAGTGGTTTTTATGCGCTATTACCTGAAAATTAATGACCAACAAGCCCAAGCTGCTGTTCTGGCTGAAGAAAATAAGTTGGACAAGAAATCTTGATAGCCTCATTTTTTAATGTTTAGGTGCATTTTTTAGTATGACAGCAATCAAGAATGCTATTTATATCAACGTTGGATAAATTGAATAGCAATATTGGTAGTCATTGTGTCATTGTACGGTAAATTCCACAATCATCAGCAAATAATAAAATTATTGAGGTAACTGTGGTAGGTAAGCCATTTATAAAGATTAGTAATAGCAGGAGGCCAAGTACTGATCCTTGAGGAACCTGGTAACCAACTGGTGCAGCAGAGGAATGAGCGTTATTTGTGCTGATGAACTGAACACGAGAAGAAAGAAATAAACGAATCAAAATAACAACGGCAGGGTCAATATTGAGGTCACTTAGTTTATGTAAAAGCAGTGAGTCATTAACTTTATTGAACACGTCAGCAAGCTCAAGTTATATGCAATCATTTGAAAAATCAGAGCCCAGATAGAAATGCAAGTTGTTAGTGAAGGAAAGCTGTTGAGTGTCACAAGTGAAAAACTTTCGAAAGCCATGCTGTGTTAGAGAGAAGAGATTGTCACCCCCAAGGAAATTAACAAGATGAGTAAATATTATATGTTTCATTTTTTTGCATGGTATAAATGGGCGAGATATGGGTCGATAGTTTGATGCTTTCTGTTTGTCTCCCAATTTATGTACTGTTATGATCACAACAGTATTTCAGTCTTCAAATAGTACATCACGATGGTTCCCGGACTAGGACGAATTTTTTTCTTTAACTACGAAGTTTCCTTTGTAGCCATACGGCTGCGCTTGGGGGGATGTCACTGAGTAATTACTCCCTTATTACGATTTAGAAGATTTGTATTTCAGCCGGATATAACTATACATCTCTGGTATTCTGTAAGAATATGCCATTTATGCCATCAATTTCGCTAGAAGACGTTATTCTCAAAATATCGACAGTCGGTATGATGCCTTATGAGTCAAACATGATGGGATCTATAGTGAAATGATTGCACACTTGGAGATCGGGACGTTGGATAGCTTTGGATAAAAAAAAAAAGCGACTTGACAAAAATATCATTTAGTAATTAGTCCAGAGGTGGTTGCAAACAGGGTCGCTGATTGGTGTAAATAATGACACATTACTGGTCTTGCCAGATTTTATAATGTTCCAAAAGTATTTTGGATTAGCCTGCAGAATTTTCAAGACGATTACTTTAAAAGGGCCAGATTTAGTAGACTTTATTGCTCGTGAATATGCTGAAGCAGTGGTTCTTTACGCTGTCCAATGGGCAGGTTGTAATGAACAATTAGCAGTTTGAAAAAGTATTCGCTTTTTGTTATGAGGTTGGTATAAATATCTGTCATAACATAGAGCGTGTCTATTGGAGAGCCTGTGCCCAAGAGGGACATGACGATGAATCAGTCCGCACACTATTTCAGTACACGCACCAGTTGGTTTCTACTGAGATAAACTAAAAAGAAAATATATATAAAGGAGCCCAGTTCATTATTAATTTCTAGGAAATTATTTTTGTGGCAGTCTCTAATGGTCTTGTAGCATTTTGATGATGGCGCGTGCGATGAATTGAATGCGGTCCTGCAATGTTACTGATATTCAAGCGAACGTTTCGGGGGATTAATTACAGTTTGGTAGCTTCGGCTTTAGGAGGGTTAATTGTAGTAAGCTAATTACATTAACAGTAATTCTGTAATAATTCGGAAAGGCTGTAAACAGAGAACGGTACCATGGATTTCACTTGAAAACTTGTGACTGTAACATAGAAATACTATCACGAAAAACGCTCCGGGTAACCTTAAAGTATTCGCTGTCTGAACGTTTTTTAGGTGAAACCAATGTAGTGCTTCTCTTACTTAGATATTAAAATGCGGTAACAAGGGACACATTACTGCTCTATGTCCACGGAGCACTTTAGGGCAAGCATAACAGCAGCGCCCTATAATTCGTCTGACAAGCTGTTTGCAGCACTGCGAAAGGCAGAGGCGACCTGGTCCAATCGGGCTCATGCACACTACAATAGGTAATCGCGCCCGCAGCACTCATTTCGGCCCCCGAATTGGTGGGGGTCACAGTAGGAGCACAGTTAAATACTGTAGTGTGCATGAGCTTGATTGGACCAGGGCTCCCCTGCCTTTCGCAGTGCTGCAAAAATCTTGCGAGACAAAGAATAAAAGTATTCCTTGCTGACTTAAAAGTAGCGACAATACAAATACAACTAGGGATATAACCAACCCTCCCGCTTCTAAAGAAAATAAGCATATCCTGTTTAACACTGCATAACATTAAATGTTTCGCTCATCTAAATCAATAGCCTCCACCATTGTACATATTCAACAGTTCCCGCGCATTCGATTTTTCTAACTGCCTCCGAGACTCACGACGAAGCCGCTAACAGCGCGTTTTGTGCCGGCATCGACAGATGGCCCCACTACGCCTGCGTATCGTTCACAATGCTCTCAAATAGTTGAGGAGAAAATGAGAATTTATACTTGCTGGCCTCGTGCAAAGTGCTGCGGGTTACATTAGTCGCGTGTTCTGTATCTGGTAAAGGAATGGTAAATGCGCAAGGAAATCTGTTTGTGGCGCGATGTTAACTGAGGAAAACTGCTGAAAAGGGCTACGTATCATAAGACGATATAGTCTTATGTCCTAAGAACTGAACTAAGAATTGAGGGAATTGAGGAACTGAGGTATTGAGGAAGGCAGGGTCACCAGGCGGGTTGCAGAATCAGCGTAGCTTTGTGAGATGAGCAGGTCACGCGCACCTCAATCAATTCGAATGTGTTCCGGGATACTATCCGCCAGACGATGTATGTTCCGTCGCATTTCTAGGCTGCGATTGACGAAATGGAGTGGATGTGTTGCTTGATGGGCGTCGCTGCAGGTGACAATATTAAATTTTGTTCAATAACAGAACAACGGTCGTTCTGTCACTGAACAGATCGTATACAAACAAGAGATCCAAAATGGCTGATCCGCGGATGCAATCATTCACAAACTGCTCAATAATGGCGGCAAACAACATGTCTATAGTGGAATTATTAGCCGCAGAGAGGCCATAGTTCACTGATAGACTTCTTTATACTTTCAAAAGTATCAATAAAGCTACGGTTCGATTCATTTCAGTTAACAGAAACAAATTAACGTAACCGGTCATAATTAAATTCCTAGCCTCAAGTTTTAGCAAGCAATTTATCATACAACTTGCTCAAAAGAAATGGTCTGAATCCAGCGGATGATACACTGCACAAGTAAAACAAAACGCCTCCCTCAAGCAGACACCAAACACAAACTTTCGAGGTCTCGTATCTGCAGAATGTCAAAAATAATCCGTACCCTTTTTGTGGTGATGGCGGCTCCTTTTTCCCGAGAAGCCCTGACTATTTGCATTATCCTGATGGCGTAATACCATAATCTCTAATCATATCTTGTAACCAAGCT
Organism: Amblyomma maculatum; assembly: GCF_055883805.1. Lineage (NCBI taxonomy): Eukaryota > Metazoa > Arthropoda > Arachnida > Ixodida > Ixodidae > Amblyomma > Amblyomma maculatum. The sequence continues at coordinate 49,277,484 of NC_139347.1, read as the reverse complement.
TTAGTTAGGCTGCAGATGTGTGGATCACATTGCTACAACATGTGTTTGAGCTCATTCATTTTATTAACAATGCCTGTGTGACACTCAGAGTAAACAAACAAGAAATAAACTTTGGCGCTTTGTTGCTGGTCGCATCGATTCGGCTGGTTGTAGTGATCGCGATCGAAGCATGCGCGCGAAATTGTTTCCGTGACATATTCATCGCCAGTTTCGATCTCGGTCCGTGTAGATAATGTTCTCGAAAATTGCCATGCGTGTGTCATGCACTTCGAAATCGGAGTCATCCGCACGCAAAACAACCTTCACTGCAAGGCTACTGGGCGTTCTGGCACGGCAATTACAGTGTCGCCAGCATTCTGTGGTGTGATGCCCCTTGAGTTGTGGTGTGCCGATGGTACTGTGTAACATGTGTGGAAATATCGGTTTACGCAGCAGCTGGCACTTCGAAGTGTCTTCCTGTGTTTTTATTTCCTAGAAGGTACGCCAACCTATGTCTAGAGTAAATGTTTTAGTGTGATCTATCGGGCGAGCAAACACAACTTCTCTTGCATGTGAAGGGCTAAGCCAAATGATTTGAGTTCAGTTTGGTTTGTGGCATGTTATCACTGTATTAGGAGTTCGATCCGCGAGCAAGAATTGATGTCACAATTGAAACACATGTATTTAAAATTCTGAAACCTTAAGTATGTGCTAATCAATCTATCTCTTTTGAATTAATATTTCATTTGATGTGATGGCAAAAAAAGACCATTTAGTAGAATGTTACGCTTCTGAAAACGAGCAACCAATATACAGTTTTGCCTCACATAATCGACGATTCGGCCAGCAATTAAAATTGTACGTAATGCATATTACACGAAAAAACAAATGGGATAACAACGCAGTTGGAGAAAACTTTTAGAAAGCCATCGTGATTAAGATTTGCTTCCTTTCTACAAAGCACTATGAGTGGGGTCTGTATCAGAGAAATGATATGTGATGTAGGCATTATAATGATATAATGCTTCGTTACAGAGTTGGGGTAAAAAGAGGGTTGATGGGAAGCCACAATTCCAAGCTAACTTTCCTACGAGGGGACATGTCTTCGTCTGGGCAGCACGATCCCCACTGACAGGGTTTGGTATTTACAAGGAGACAAGTCTTCGTCTGGGCACCGCGATCACCAGGGGCACGATTTGGTATTTACAAGGGAACACGGCTTCGTCTGGGCAGCGCGATCGCCACTGGCAGGGCTTGTTATTTACGCTTTTGCTTACAGAGAAGAAAAGCAGGGGAGAAGAGGGGGGAAGAGCACCAGGGCAAATATTAAAAAGGTTGTCTTGGGGATGGATTTCCCTTTATTTGGAACCGACAGCCCCATGATTTCTTCGGTGGTCCCGTGACATGAAGAGAGTAACGGGATCACAAGATGGATTGCATTGACCCCAACTGGACGTTGTTCCAATAGCATATCAGTAAAGTGCGCCGGTCACAATATATCAGAAGTAGGTAATACAAGAAAACAAGCGCAAACAAATGATGTAGCGATGTGGATCCATACATAGGAGAAGTTTATAAAGACACTACACCAATATGACAACCTTCTCCGACAAGGCGCTGAGAGGGAGGCTTAAGAAATTTTCCATTCCTGAATCTCGAAGTGGCCAGGTATGCCTTTTGAAGCGTCTAGCATACACAGATCGCGCTTTCGTGGCCACGGTTCAGTATGGTAGTTAATTTATTAATAAAATTTCAGGAATGAATTAAAGAAATTATTAATGCGATAGCAATAGCCAACATAAGCAGAAATTCTCGAATTAAAGTTATGTCACCAAAATTGCTTATTTAATGACGTTGCGAATTGGTTGAAAGTCAAGAAGTCGATGACGTCAGGTCACGTAACACGACCGAGCACGCATAAATTTGTTTGGAATGTGACCGTCACGGGGCCATGTGCCATGGTTGAATTAGCAATCGGGCAGGAGACAGGAATTCAACTCGAAACACCCAGATACCTCCGGCCATGCAGGGACGTCCGTACGGCTTGGTCCAATAAGGGTTTTATATCTACGTTGGGTGGTCTTGCACATCACATGGTAGCTCGCGACGGTATGCTGATAAGTATGTGTGAAATACTAGACACACAAATTAAGAGATTAGCAATTAGGTGAATAACAGCAGGCATGTATACGTGAATGACGTTCGCAAGGGGAGCCAGACGGAAGCCATTTATGCGGTCGCGTCATACTCCTACAGGCGGATCTAGTGTGCCCTCTAGCATTTAACGCGATAGTTTAAAATTCCCATTGTCGAGAAAATCTGCCATCGTTGTTTTCGTCTTCAATGTTGTAAGAAAAAAAAAATCACGGGCATGGTTCTGGTTGCCAGGTGGCAGCCGGGGCTGCCATGGCCAGACACTCGATGGTCGTAGGATTGTGCGGCGTCACGCTTCCACGTTATATAGCCAAGTCAGCAGCAGCTGCCAATTCAGGCTTCTCAATTCAGATGGGAGGGCGAGGGGAGTCGAACCTTCTAGGACCTTTGCATTCCTAGCCACACATGCTGCCCCTGGGCCACTCAGACACGTAAGTATGGCTTGGTTAAGCTGACCGTTATATCAGGCGGTCTTTAAAAATTACAATATAATTGGAGCTTACGGCTGTACGCAGAAGCCGTGGATGGGAGCCGTTAACGCTCCGCTACAAGAGGAGCTAAGCGTCCCCTCAGTTATTTTACACTACCGATTTGTTAACTAAATATATTGTTGAGAAGGAGAAGATAGGCAGTGGCGCGAGAGGCACCCTAGCGCTAGACCAGACATTAAATCATCGTTCATCCTGTCACCATGTTGCGCCGTCTCTTTGCTTGTCACCACGTAACATTTTGGTTGGAGGTGCGGCGTATGTCATCCCCATCCTCGCCTTGGAGCATCGACGCCATCTTTAAGCCGGGACCATCGACCGAGGGCCGTGGGACGTCGCCGAGCAGCTTCGCCCCAGCCCTTCCTGGCCAAACCCGACGGATTATCACCGCCCAGCCTCAGCCCGGATCTGAAGGCAAGGAGAGCAGATAGAGCAACCAGACCCGAGACGAAGGACCCGAAGGACCCAAAGGAACCGGACATGTACACGCAACTCCCGCCCAGCCGCTCGTCGCGACCTCGATCCATCGGTCCCGTGGACTCAGGTGGCGGATGGTTGAACAGCTCCAGGGGAGGCTGATCACCCAAGCATCACCATGTTCATCGTCATAGTGGTGGCAAGCGCATCATTCTCTTCTATCTTTTCTTGAGCATATACACTATCATGTCACCACCGACTTCAACGAAACGATCGAGACGATAATTCCCGCCCAGCCGCTCGTCGCGACCTCGATCCATCGGTCCCGTGGACTGAGGTGGCGGATGGTTGAACAGCTCCAGGGGAGGCTGATCACCCAAGCATCACCATGTTCATCGTTATCGTGGTGGCAAGCGCATCATTCTCTTCTATCTTTTCTTGAGCATATACACTATCATGTCACCACCGACTTCAACGAAACGATCGAGACGATTGCTTGGTGGCCCCGGGAAGTGTTGCGAAGAAGAAGACCGCCAGTGGGGCGAGAGGAGCCCGCGCGCTAGGCTATACAATAAATCATAGTTCATCCTGTCACCATGTTGTGCCGTCTCTTTGCTTGTCACCACGTAACAATATCATGCAATCCTTTTTGGATATATACAAATGAAAAGTCTTCTTTATAGTATGGTAAGTAGTAACAAGAAAGCCGCCGAAATGTTACTGTATTCGAATGTGTCTTTATTAGAAATTTCAAGAAAAAACAAACATAATCGATCTATAGTGTTCAAAACTTAAACATCCTGTGGCGAGATTGTGCGCTTATAAATTTCCATGGTGGCCTACCGCTCGCCAACAGCGCCCAAGTAGACTTTTGTTAGGAACAAAATGTCGCTGTACAGCGCACCTTTGGTGTTTATTCCGTGAACAGTTCATTTATTACTTTGCTCATTGAAGTAAGTACACCAAAGAAAAACAGTTCTTTATGGCAATGTCAGTACTGCACAGCAGCTCGAAACATCCGCGCCTACCTGTGCCCAAAGCTACTTTTTGTTCTCTCCTTTTCTGCGGGTTTTGCATATCTTTTTGAACAAGATATGTGTAAATAAAGGTGTCCACGTGAGTAGTCATTGGGAACTCTCTAGAGAAAAAAAAAATCTAGGGAGCTAGGTGTGAAAGCGCTGTATGCCTAACTAAAGTTTCAGCAGACTTAGTCTGCAGATTGCTTGTAAAAAAAAGTAAGGTGATCAACGACAATTCCAATCGGCATTTTATAGAGAGCAATGATCATCCTTCGCTCGTCTGAGGATAGAAATTTATGCTGCTCGCTCCGCAGTGCCTAATATATGTTTTCTTGCTCTTAAAGCAAAACCGCCGTAAAAAATGTGACAACTGACCATCGTAGCGTATAGTGGAAAGGAGAGACGGCATACACATATCCTAACCATATTTTTCTACCCGCTCCGTTGGTCTTCCTCCATAAATCTAAGATAGAACGTTACAGAAGAACAAAATATATCCACAGAAAATGCGATGGGCCGTTTCGAACTTTCTGCAATCCCGACTCGGCAAATCAAGTCCCGGGCGCCCCGCTTAAGAGTTTCTCTACTTCTGTTTCCGCCAAGCCGCGCCCATCACTTTAATTAAGACTAATGACGAAAGCGGGAAATTACCAGTCGCGCCAAGTGAGCGTGAGAGCGACAAATGGGAGCGCGAGTTCTTTCGGAATGTTGTGTCTCGGATGTGCACTCGAGTGTTCATGCGTGCTCAAACAGAGGCGGCGACTTGCGGAACTTTCATCAGCTGCCTATGTGCAGTGGCCGCCACCATAAGCGTTCAACTTACATAAAACATCTGTCAGGCCGGTGAAGTGTAATCACTATATAAGACGGGATGTCCCTTTTTTCCCGCGCATTGTGCTGGCACTGTTGATATTAAAAATAACGATAAAAATAAGAATAATAACAAAACAGATCTCTCACCGAAACAGATTTAATAGCCCTAGACAAAAGTTATTCAAACCTGCTAAAATGAGCTCTGAATGCAATACTGAATGCCCACACAAACCTTCTAAGAAATCAGACTACGTTTTCGGTAATCAGCTGGGTGTATTGAGAAAGATACAAAGCTTTCTGAGTACGGGATTAACTGCAATTTCCCTGTTGCATGTACTAGAAATGAAGACAGCAGTAACAATACGTTCGTTCTAATCCTGTAAAAATATTTCGGTGCGTTTGTAAAGAAACTTGACAAAGTATTGTTGGTGAAAATCAGTGTATTGCTGGTGTATCCGAAGATACACCAACAATACCCTGCACTTCATCAATTTGGTTGTCTGAACATAACTCGTTCATCCGCTCACACTCTCGGCTTAACACACTCGTTCGTAATCGTCCCTTGTTACTTATTGTTGTTCAATAATATAGAGTTGCTCGACTTCATCTATTCCGTCCTGGTTGTGTGATTGAATGCATGCAAAATGTGTGCGTCGGAATAAAAATTAGCTGTGGCTTAGCTCTGGTTAAGCCTGAGTGATTGCGAAAGCAATACCTCCCTGGCTGCGCTTGGCTCTGCTGTTGGTTTGGCATGGCTTTGCCTTTTGTGCAACTAAAGGATTTACTCTGGACACAACATGGTTTCTACTGTTTGTTTGTTCCAATGAACACGCTCTTCTATACGGCGCTTTCTCCTGTGGTAATTATATCGCTCTGCACTACTCATAGACGATTCTTCGGCATTCAGAGAGTCCATGAAACTACTCTTGCTCACTGAACTTGTAGAACACCGCCGGGCTCGCCATTCTGCGGCATAAGCGCGTTGCTTAGCCAACCGCTCTTGCCTTTCTTAATCTGTCTCCTCGGCCTGGCGGCGGTGTTTACGCGCAGCACGTCGCTCCAGCGACGCCTTGTACAACTCCTCAGACATAACTAAGCGGAGCGCGCCTGCGGCGCCCCATTTATCCTCTCTTAGCGAGCGCCCTCACGCGGCGGGCCGAGGAGGCCGCCACGTGGTAGCCGCCGCGCCGAGCGAAGGAACGACTACGGCCGAAGAGACAAGTTGGGGCCCCTGCTCTCCTCTGGTCGTGACGTCACGCTGTCACGTGGTCGTGCGCCACGTGACAGCATGACGTCACGAAGCGAAGGAACGACCTCCACCGACGGCAGAAAAGTGCTAGCAGTATTACTTTCGCCATAAAAACAAGGAAAAAATAAACAAATTACCATACGGAGCCAAATCTGTGAGCACCTCCTAACGCAAATACTTTCATGTAAATGCTGCGTCACACGCTGTTATCAGGCTGCTTTCGTTTGCGCTGGTACTCCCAGCCTTTTATATCCCTGATGGTTATAATGATATAAAAGGCGACTGTGCATTCGGTGCAGTTTGCTCAATTAAGGGTACATCTCGTCCGCCCATACCCAAGCCGCACCCGCTAGGAACGTGCGCTGAAATTTCCCTCTTCCTTCCTCGGCCTGTAGAGGGTACTTTGCCGCATAATTACAAAGCAGAAGAAAAAGCCTATATATAGGGGCACGTGCTTGCTGTTCTTCGGCAGATCATTTCGGAGACGGAAAAAGCTCCCTGTCACATAGAAGCAGAATAGAGGAAAAGTAAAATGCACCAACTAAGTGGAAAGGCTCCATATCAGTAGTTGTATGAGTAAGCTAGCCCAAGAATAAAGAAAAGTTCATGTGTTACCTCATTCGATAAAGAAAGAAGAATGTTACACAGTACCGGACGATTTCTAAGCTATCACGAAAGCCGAATCGCGAAAAGCTAAAAGCCATTAGAAAACGAAACCAAAACTTTAGTAAGGTCCGGGATACGCGTCAGTGCCATGCAACGAATGCGGCAGTCCGGCAAGCAGAACAACATTATTGTACTTCATGAACTCGCCCACACGGAGGACAGAGCCAGTCAGTGACGGCAGTAATAAAGAGCATGCTTGACGCCCCCCCCCCCCCTCCCCCCATAAATAAAAAAAAATATCTTGGCAGCACTTAGTTTAAAGAGGACCAAATGCTTTTGACATAAGACCAGGTAATCGTCCATGACAATCTAGAACAACGGAGAATGACGCGGCTACAAACTTTCCAGATAAACCTGGTAGCATTTTCTGTCCGACACAAAGTGATAAAGCTGCGTGCAGGGTGGCTTTGAGAATGAACAGATAGGCATAGCAGTGCTTTGCGGCAATATTAAAAAAAAAAAAGTTACTGCCGCGCCGTAAGGGAAGGGAGGAAGATGGGTGTGAAAGTAGAAAGAGAGAAAGAGGAGCCGTAGTGGAAAGCTACGAAGTAATTTCGATCGCCTTCGGAATTTTTAACGTGCACTGACATCGCACAGAACACGGACGCCTCTCCGTTTTGCCTCCATCGAAACGCAGCCGCCTGATTGGCTTTCAATGTAGTACAACATGGTAACGTAAGTATTAAAAAAGAGCGTTCCCATCGTCTGGACCCTCACCCCTTAACGGAAGGGAAGATCTTGGGACCAAGGCCACAAACGTCATTTGCGCTCAAAGAATACAAGGCACTTCTTCGTTTTTTAAGAGAGACTAGCCTGATTGACAGACTGTGACTTTCGAACCTCCTCTCCTCTTCTACCCTCCCCCTTTAATCCCCCCTTTCCCTTCCCTAGTGCAGGGTAGCCAACCGGAATTCATTCTTTCTGGTTAACATCCCTGCCTTCTGCCCTCCTTTTCTCCTCCTCTCCTTAGGGACACTTTTTACAGAAGACGCACTGATGGTTCCAACGTTTATCCCAGCGTAGTCAGAATACATCAACTGTAGGATAAAACATAAAGACGCGGTCCTTGGCGTGTGAGCATTAGAAGCCTCACTTTGGAAAAAAAATATGGTGCTGCAGCTGATGTCCCTGTGCTGTATTATCATTCAATTGGTCTATACAATAGTGACGTCACAAGTTCACGCCACATCGCCCAGCGCTAGTTTGTCACCGGGATGTATGACGTCATGAGACCATACGTCATGACCGGGTTTGCAGGTGCGCTGGCAGCTGGCAGCTGGCTGATGCTCTGTTCACGTCCGTCGTCGCCGTAGCTTGCCCGTCCACAGCCTCGCAGATGTTGTGTTTAAAGGGTGAGCGGTAGTCGGGGAGAGAGGTTTGGAAAACAGGAGAGAGTAATGGACAGGTAGCATGGCAGTGGGCGAGAAGAGATGAAGCGCGCTGCAGCCAGAAGAGTGAGCAGCGATGAAGTTTCGTAACAGACAAAGAATTGATGTGCGGGAGCGAGTGAAAGGGCAAGAGAGGATGCGAAAGCGGCACGCGGTAGCTTCTTCGATACATCGATGCAATGCCCGCCCTGTGATATTTCCGATCTCGTGTACCGCTGCCACATTTCTTTACGGAGGTGATACTACCATCATGCTGCATGCTGTCGAATATTAATATCGAAGCGTACATGGCGTATAAAACTCTAACTTCATCTGAGCGTTTTTATTTTTTTTTTTTGCCGGATGTGTTTTTACCTTCTTTTTTACTTTCTGGGCTGTAATACGAGAGTTCCATATGCAGATTTTTTTCTTGTTCTCTTAAACCTCACGATACCTGCTCACATACTCACGTTTACTGTCTTTGACTTATTCGTGCAGTCATCAATCTGCGGCAAGATATACCAGGTCAGTACCGGTTGCCAGTGCCATGGAGGAGTCACGCCATCCAAATTCTGACCCCGGCAAGATTTTGATTCGTCCTCAAAAGCTCCATCTCAACATTTTGTACGAGGGGTTATTTCGGCACAACGAGAGCAGTACGCTCCAGGTAAAAAAATAAAGAGAGAGAGAGAGACAGAGGGGGGGGGGGGGAACCCTTAAGCGCCGCCGTTAAAGGGATGCCATGACAGCTCCCTGTCAAAAATTTAGGTGCTACAGAGACAACACACAAACAAGATAGGACAGGACTTGAGCCCCGCTAAGTGTCTTACTAAAGTATGATAGCTCCCCTTGCGCTTCCTCTCTCCCGTACATGTAGCCTCTGCTCGCAAAATTACCAGTCCCTAACTTACGCTTCTAATATCTCATACGTCCTTATTAGCGCACAGGCGTAAAATACCACTTTATCCAGCAAGCAGTAGTAGGCAACCACTCGACATAGATACAAAGCCCCCACGTAACTAAGCCGCACGAACGCCTGCGTAGACTGCGGGCAGAGTACTTCACTAGGCATTTAAGGTCCCTGAAAAGCTGATTCCTATCCCACACTCTCATCTTAAATGAGCAACCCGAGTTGGACGCTCCTTTCAACGTTGTGATATCAAGTGGCCTTTTTGAGGGTAGAAAGAGAGAAAGAAGATGGGTACACGGTATGAAAGAGCACTGAACTAGGGTTGAGGCGGAGCCTCGGTTTGCTAGCCGAAGCAAGTTTCAACAAGGAAACTTGTCTTCGTCTGGGCAAAAGCAAGTCCCCTTGTCTTCCCATGTTCTGTCTCCCCCCATCCATTGACTTGCCCATGTTCAGGCAAATACAAGTCCCCTTGTCGAAACCGTGGCTCTGCTTGCGAACAGTGGTTTCTTTAAGTCACGCAAACCATCCATAAATCAGTGCTCCGCCATGTATCTCAACAGCCAGCTAGCACCTGCTAGAGCCACGCTCGTGATGTTTTGCTCATAACGCCGGCAACGGCGGACTTTCTGCACAACGGGCCGTTAACTCTCTCCCCGTAAATAAAAACATGTAGCTCAAAACAACGTTAGCGATTTCCTTGTGGCGCCTTACGCCAAAGACATTACAACTCACATTGCTGCTCGCCACCATAGGAGTGGTATGGAGGATCGCATCTTCCATCCTCCCCTCTTTCTACTCATTCCTCTTGCAACTAACAGCGTCCCCAATGAGGACCGGAGAGAGGTGCGTTCTTAGCGTCCTCCCGTGAGGTAAGAACAAGAAGACATTTTGCTGCTAATTTCGCGCCTAGGTATCTTTCAGCTTTAAGCGATCGCGCAGGAAGGAGAGGAGAAGGGCTCAATTTGGTGGCGAGTGCCACAGCACCCCTGAGGACAGAGCAGCGACCGGCGCTGGAATAACAATCAGCCGCTCCTCGCACAGCGAAAGCGTCGCGGATATCCTCGGCGCTCGTCTTTCCGTCTTCATTTGGGGGCCTTCTCAGCTGCGGCCGTTATTGAGAACGACCCGGCCGTACATCACGAGGCCGGCCCAGCGTTCCGCTCGCCATAGGTCTTCATTTTGAGCCCCCACCGGCCCGCGGTCCGCGTCGTTCGAGGGGGGAGGGGGGTGCGAGGGTACGAGAGGAGAGGAGAAGGGGCCTCGCCTGGCCGATCGTAGCAGGAAGATGCTGCTCTCTGTGTTCGACGACGACGGTGACAGCGCACGGAGATCTTCAAACTGAATTAAACGCGAACGTGTGAAAAAGCACCGACCATCGTTCTTCTTGAAAGTTGAAGCGTCGGAGAAAAAAAAAAACAAAAAACGACACAGCCGGCGTTCGTTGGGAAAGCAGATAGCGAGGCTGAAGCGCGCGCACCAAGAGTGCGTGGGCTCTAGAGGAGAGGAAGAGAGGGGGCCCTTTTCGTCGTCGTGCAATCCATTAGACAGACGATAGCGCAGTGCACTCTTCAAGAGTGGAAGGGCTCGGGAGCACCGGGGGCCTCGCAGCCGACATGTCCCGTATTCAAAAGCACGCTCTCGGGTCCCAAACCGCGGGCTTGAATAGCTACGCCCACTGTGCCGTGGCTTTTAGTTTGCCCCGGCTGCAGGGCTGTCTAGAATTTCACGTTTTCAGCATGCGAAACGCGCGCGACGGTTTGAGGATGGAAGCGCCCTCTACGCTCAGCTCGAAAGAAAAAAAATTAAAAAAGGAATGCTGCTTTGTAAAAGTCCACTTTTATTCTCCGCCTCTGAGCGCTTCTATCAGTTCGTAGAATGTTTGGAGAGCTGTGATGGTGATGAAAGTTGTAAAGAAAATGAATGGATAAAATGTCGGTCGCGGAATATAGCAACGGGTATCTGTGGTTAAACATCTAGTGTTGCAATTGCTGTATTGGTCTTTTTTGCGCGTATATAGCATATATCTAAGCCTCGGCTGTCATTCTCATCCGCGTCAGTACCGCGGACGCTGCTGCTACTATTCATAACCATAATCTCGACCCAATCTTCTGGTCTTGCACAAGTGAACTTAGCCCAAAAGAGAGTGCAACGGAAAATGAACACTGAGAATCAGGTGAAGTTGCACTTTATCGATAGATTACCGCACCCTAACGAGAAAGACACCCTTCTCACTGAAAACAGAGATTTTATAGCTAAGAAATTAGTAAAACAGACATTTGAGCTAGTTGGTACATCTACGAAAACTTTACCGTCGCTACGATAGGGGACAAAGAGAAGAAGGAAGGACAAGCGCTACTAACAACACAAGTTTATTTGAAAAATACCCAGGTAATATACTCTCAAAAGAAAACCTGAAGCGCATGCGTTCCATCACCCCTCCTTCCGGAAAAAAAAGAAAGTTAGAAAAAAAAACTAAAAGTAAAATAGAGGTATCTTCCTCAATGACCTGTTCCCCAAGGAGACTGTGACGAGTCGTCAGAGTGAGCCCTGCATCTCAGAGGCTGTTATATAATGTCACTCAGCTTAAAACAATGTTCAAAGATTCAGTCGGTTTCTGTGTACGCGTAACAATCTTGAATTGAGGAACTCGAACGTTTACCAGACCCGTTTGAAAACAGTATACGTGTAAGCGTCTTATTTGGAAGGAGAAGAATAGTAGGAACTAGATAGGAGAGCGTTGGAAGAGAAACTGCTGCACACGGCGAGCGATAAGCCACAGTTACCCATTTTAGTTTTGAATGATAGTCGTGAGGTGTGTCACCTGCCCTGTTGAATCCCCTCCTGCTGTGCACAGACAGCCGATAATATACTAAGAACATAGTAAACCCATCAGAGTGTATTACATATAAGCGGCGGTAATTTCGCGGCTGCATGCTTCCTTTACCTACAACCATGAACGCCGCAATCGCTATCGCTATAAATGCATTTGTAAACCCAGGTGCTCAGAAAGTATGTCGATCTGGAGCGTATTATTACTACCATGAAGTGTTTAAAAAGCGGTTTGATAGCGTCTGCTTTGAAGAAACAGATGTCCAAAGCTACGTTTTTGAAATAAACACCGGTTTTATGAATCTTTAAATTTGCTGTTAGAAATGGGGCAAGTTCACTTTCTGCAACTAATATACAGCGAAAGGAATCCTATGGCTGCCATGTTTGTTATAAGTAGGCTCGAAAATATTTCGATTCAAAGGGTAGTTCGCAGCAAAAACTTTGAAGCGCTGAGACGAGAAATTTTCTGAAAGAATATCGCATAAATCCTGTTAAAGAAAAAGAAAGACACCTACAGAAAGTCAGAGGGAATAAAAGAGGCCAGCTAGCTTTCAAACAAAACTTGGGACAACAGAGGTCCTGTGAACTGAAAGGCAAACGCGTCTGCAGTTATATTTCTGTGTGACATTGCCTAATAGGAATATGCATCGGCGTCACAACGTCCACCATTTTGCGATGAAAGTAGAATCACGAAAGGCTGCAGGCAAATATCTAATCGCGTCCTCGCCACCTTCTCTGACTTCCACTGCTTTAGCCCCGGTGTACACCACAAAATGATGTCCGTGACGTCACTTGAATATCTCCTATATGGGCATGCTCCGGCACCTGCTGGGCCCAACAAATTCCAAAAACTAAATCGGGAATAATATCGGCAAATGTCAGACACGCCTTTGAAGGAAACGACGCGGCGTTTATGAATAAGTTAGTAAAAAACCTACGCTGAAGACAACCAGCGTCCACCCCCCACCCCCCCCCCCCCCCTCCCCTCCTGAGCTACGGTGGGGCGCCCAACGAGGCGCTTGACGCCCCAACCGCGGAGACAGAGGTGAGGGCAGAAATTGTAACACTGAAAACTAAATCAGCCCCGGGCCCCAATGGGATCACCAATAAAATGCTACAGAATCTGGACGATGACTCCATTAGTCTTCTAACGGAATTCATTGGAAAAGTTTGGGAAATGAGCCAGTTGCCAGATCAATCGAAAACGGCAAACCTAAAACCCGAACCGGGCAAACCCCCGCAATCGGAAAATTTGAGACCCCTTTCGCTAGCCTCATGCGTAGGGAAGTTGCTGGAGCACGTAGTCCAGACGAGATTAACGTGCTTCATGGACCAAAACGACCTGCGGCCGCACGATATGGTCGGTTTCCGACCGCACTTGTGCACGCAGGACGTAATGCTCCAACTAAAACATGATATCATAGACTCGCGATCTAAAGATACCAAAGCGATCCTAGGCCAAGACCTCACCAACGCCTTCGACAATGTCAGGCACAAGGCTATCCGCGAAGGGATCGAAAAGTGCTCGGAGGAGGGGAGTGAACGTACTACCACATAAAAGACTTCTTATCGGGCAAAAAAAAGCCTGCATGATATTTCAAAATTTAGAATCTCCCACGATATCGTTAGGAAGCAAAGGCACGCCGCCGGGCCCAGTGCTATCGCCTTCCCTATTCAACGTGGCGATGAGAGGCCTCCCGGGTAAACTTAACCAAATCGAGGGGCTAAATTTTAGCATGTATGCGGACGATATCAACCTCTGGATTAACTAGAGGAGCGATGCGAGTACGGAGGAACGCCTGCAGGCAGCACCGACATCATTGTCGATTAAGCGGCTGAAAGAAGACTTTTGTGCTCCCCGCAAAAAGTGGAGTTGTTCGTATATAACCGAAAGTGCTTCAGTTGGAAAAATAGGGGAGAGTTTCATATTCAAGTAGAAGGTAAACTGGTGCCAAAGGTAGATCAGATCAGGATTCTGGGGATGGGCATCCAATCTCACGGCCATAACGGAGAGGTCCTGAAGAAAGAAAGTTACGTGATGCAAACCCTCGGGCTCTTAAGGAGGGTCGCCACTAAAGGAAGAAATTTAAAGGAGAGAAATTTATTAAAACTCGTCCAGGAGTACGTAATAAACAGAATCAGTTACGCCACGCCCTACCTGGACATGAAGGCCGGAGAAAAAAAGAAATTAGGCTCCCTGATTTAAAATACGTTAAAAAGGCGACAGAACTGCCCATGGGTACGTCTAGCGAGCGACGGCTCAAACTCGGGATGCATAACACGTGGGCAGAATTGGCGGAGGCAGTGCGAGTCTCCCATCTAGAGAGACTAAGCACGACCGAGACGGGCAAGGTGATCCTTGCAAAAGTAGGGCTCAAGCCAGACACAGGAATTCTAAAAAATGTCACAATCAGTAGGGAAAGCAGGAAAGCCTTGGTAGCCCCCCCCCTCCCCCTCCCCCCTCCCCTTTCTCTAGAAACATGCATCCAGAATTTAATGTCGAAAGAAGGGCCAAACGAGCCGAAGCTCTAGAGCGACGGCTCACGAACATGGGAGCGAAGGAAGTAGTCTATGTTGATGCGGCCAGTGGCAGAACAGGTGCGGTGGTAGCCTCGGTAGCCGAGGGGCACCGGTATTCGCGGCAGCCATCAGAGACCGCAACATAGAGGCTACGAAGGAAGTTGTGATAGCGCTAGCTTGCGTAGGAACGGAAACCAAATTCATAATTAGCGACAGCAAAACTGCTATCCAAAATTTTGGAAAGGGGAGGATATTGCCGGAGGCAGCCATAATCTTCCCCCAAAGAAACGCTGAATAGGAAAATTCAGTTAATTTGGGAACCCGCTCACGCTGCCGTACCTGGTAACGAGGCGGCTCACGAGCTAGCCCGAGCGCTCTACTTCCGGGTTGCCGTCGAGCCCCCCGAACACTGGGCATACGACGAGCGTCTGCAAAATTACAAAGAAATCATCGACCATTATAAATTTGAATGTAGACTGGTACCTCATCCAGATGTTAGTCTAAATAATAGAGAAGCGGTCGCGTGGAGGCAAACTAATACCTTCATGAACCCGGTCTGGGCGCTTCACACGCTACTAGATCTTAGGGACAATGATCAGTGCAAACACTGTGGGGCGAGAGACACCCTCGAAAACATAATTTGGGAGCGCCCACAATCCCCAGGGATAGAATTAAACATAACAAATAGAGAAGCCTGGGATAGCCTGCTGCGAAGAGCGGACCCTGCGATCCAGCACCGCACCGTCCATCTGGCGGAAGAGGCCGCAACAAGCCAAGGGCTATGTGCCAGCTTCTAATCCGTGGGCACACGACATTCCGTCTACTCCGGCACGCGTGCCGGGGGCGGAAAAGAAAACGCCATATCCGATTGAAATAAAAGTTATGCAACCAACCAACCTATAGGAAATCTGCACTGTCGAGACGGCGCTCCTAGAATTGGACATGCAGCGCCACCTCGTTTCGGAATGAGCATTGTATAGTAGGACGAAGCAGAGGAGTCGGTGGAATGCGGCTGGCTACCCGAGAGAAAAGTCATTGTGACTTTTCTCTCGGGTACGCAGCATTCCTATTGTGAACTTTAATATCCAGAACAATTGCAGTTTATGTAGATTGGCTTAAAAGCTCAGCATCACAGCTTCAGCTGCCTGAAAACGTGGCTAAGCGCCCCGCTGTCACTGCATTGCAGAGACGTAACGTCCGCTACGCGTATGCTTGAAACTGAAACTGTTGTCCTAAGGTTTCTTTTTTTTTTCTTCTTCTTCATATGGGACGCTTGCGAAGTGCGGTGTCTCTTTAAAGCAAATTACGTGTACGCTTTCGAACAAATATCGTTTAGCGGCGATGAAGCACCGCTACTGCAAGTTCTACGCTTAGAATGCGTTCAATAAACTTATCTACTACACTTCTGAAAAACTTTAATGACTCAAACAGCTTTATCAGGAGAACAAAAATTGTCCACCAGAGTTGTAGTTCGTGTGTCGAAACATATAATTTTCTGTGAAAGTGCAGCAGTGCAATGCATGTGGGTAGAAGAAAATCCTGCCGTCGCGTTTCGACATCTACCGGCTTACGACCGTGCGTCTAGGATTCGATGGATTTAATGTCTTTAGTTCTTATTCAAAGTAGATAACACAGATCAGCGGCGAATAAATTATACACTCGAAAGGCTCGCTTCGGTCGCTTCGGCGGCACTTTAAGCAAATAAGTAGCCTTAATCGTCTTGTTGATAAATGATGGGAAGACGTTGTCGGTGACCTACAGCGGACGGCAAGAGTTACTCAACTTGTAAGCTTATAGCCTGCCGCTCGTGCTTTCAATTTGTGAAGGCAGAAAAGAAACCGTATTGATGGCTACTGTTCCAATCAGAATTAGTGGAAACTTGAAAACAAAGCTTCTATAAAGCAGACTGATGGGTGAGTTGGTAAGACATTCTAGATTATTATCGTACCGGGGGAAACACGAAACTGTCTCGTTCCTTTCGCCTTCATGTTTCTTCTGGTGCGCTACTATAATGTAAAATTTTGCTATGCATTCTTCCCTGCAGATTGGTGGGAACTGCGGCAGGTATTATTTTAAAGGATGGGTGTGCATGATTTTACATTAACGTACGCCCCGTCACCCCATGATCCCTCTGTGATAAAAAAAAAGTGAAAGTTTAAAATTTTGCCCCGCCTAAAACAAGAAAAAGAGACACGGTGATGCCGCAGTGGTGCAGTGGTAAGACGCCCGACTGCTGTGCCGGAGTACCCGGGTTCGATCCCGACCACAGCGGCTGCGTTTCGATGGAGGCGAAACGAAGAGGTGGCCGTGTGCAGTGCTATTTCAGCGCAGGTTAAAGATCCCCAGGTGGCCGAAATTACTCCGAAGCGCTCCACTATGGCTCCTCTTAAAAGTTAAAGTTAAATTGGTTCACAGGAAGGGAAAGGCGCAGTAACTGTCACACTTGCTCTGTGGACACCCGAACCGCGCCGTAGGGGAAGGGAGGAAGGTGGGAATGAAAGTGGAAAGAGAGAAAGAGGAGCCGTAGTGGAGGGCTACGGAGTAATTTCGACCACCTGGGGATCTTTAACGTGCGCTGACATCGCACAGCACACGACGCCTCTTCGTTTCGCCTCCATCGAAACGCAGCCGCCGCGGTCGGGTTCGAACCCGGGAACTCCGGCACAGTAGTCGGGCGTCTTACCACTGCACCACCCCGGCGGGGCGCTCCTCTTTCTCTCTATCCACTTTCACACCTATCTTCCTCCCTTCCCTTACGGCACGGGTCAGGTGTCCACAGAATCAAGTGTTACAGATACTGCGCCTTTCCCTTCCTGTGAACCAATTATTATTATTAATATGCCGCAGAAAAATGAAAAATTCTAGAGGGCACTTTGAACCACTACATTGCGATGAGACTAAAGCTATTATAGCGCGGTGGATCGTATCCCTCCACTACGCACCTCTATCTCCCTCTATTATTTCACTCCCACCTTCCTTGCTTCCTTTATGGCATGGTACCTGTGTCCGTGGGGAATTGTGACAGATAGTGCGCCTTTTCTATCCTGTAAATCAATTTCAAACGCCGCTGATCTTTGCTGTACAAAAAAACTGATTTATTTATAGGAAGAGAAAGACGCGGTAACTGTCTCACTTGTCTTCTGTGGACACCGCAACCGCGCCGTAAGGGAAGGGAGAAAGGTGGGAGTGAAAGTGGAAAGAGAGAAAGAGGAGCCGTAGTGGAGGGCTACGGAGTAATTTCGACCACCTGGGGATCTTTAACGTGCGCTGACATCGCACAGCACACGGACGCCTCTTCGTTTCGCCTCCATCGAAACGCAGCCGCCGAGGTCGGGTTCGAACCCGGGTACTCCGGCACAGTAGTCGGGCGTCTTACCACTGTACCACACCGGCGGGGCTTTTGCTGTACAAAAGTTTCCTAGACATCTTAAAGGAGGAGGAGGAGGAAGATGATGGGGAGGAAAGGCAGGAAGGTTAACCGGTAAAAGAAATTGGGGCTGGGTCTGCTTCTGTTTGCTGTGTGGTGCGGCGTTCGAGGAAGCGGCAAATGAAAGGCGCCGCACGGACGCCTGGATCGGACGCCCGGCGGGGTCAGTATCGCTTGGTGACGTCCTGACCTGTCGTGACGGTACATCGAGAGCCCCTTGACGGACACAACCAGCATTTCATTGAAAACGTACAAGCTCACTGCTGTTCTATATTTTCTTTAAGGGAAAGGAAAGGCGCTGTATCTGTCACTCTCGGAATCCTGCTATCATTCTGACGGTAGACAGAGGAAAAAAAAAAACGTTTCACGATCAGGGGCGTGGCTCTGTTGGTAAGGCGCTTGTCTGGGGATCCAAGGGATAGAGGTTCGATTCCCGGTGGAGACAAGGTTTATACATATGATTTTAACTCTCGCTCTCAAAAGCGTCACACCTCTTGTTACAACCTTCTGTCGACAACGATGAGGCATTAGAGGCTTTCACCTTAAAATATGTGCATTAAAACAAGCTTTCATTGGGAAGCGGCCATCAGCACGATATTTACTGTAGGCAACACTTTGAAAATCACAAAAGAAATGACAACATACTGAAGAAAATCTAATTATCTGCGATTCGTTTTTGCGTATGCTGAAGCAAATAGTAAATACTGATTGATTGATTGATTGATTGATTGATTGATTGATTGATTGATTTGCAGGAAGGGAAAGGCGCGGTAACTGTCTGACCTTTTCAGTGGACGCCTCAACCACGCCGTAAGGGAAGGGAGGAAGGTGGGAGTGAAAGTGGAAAGAGAGAAAGGGGAGCCGTAGTGGAGGGCTACGGAGTATAGTTTCGACCACCTGGGCATCTTTAACGTGCGCTGACAGCACACGGACGCCTCTTCGTTTCGCCTCCATAGAGACGCAGCCGCCGAGGTCGGGTTCGAACCCGGGTACTCCGGCACAGTAGTCGGGCGTCTTACTACTGTACCACACCGGCGGGGCCTGAAGCAAATACTGCACGAAAGTTTTAAGGTATGCATAAGCAACCAAACTCAAACGTCAAACTTAAAACCCAAACGAGCTTTCAGTGCTCCTCGAAGAGACACAACTTTTACTCAAAGCAAGCAGCGAGTGAATCCTAAAATCGGGGAGTTTTTAAACACGGCTCACTTACGGCGTCTCCTCGAAATTTTTAAGCGGTAAACGTGAGTTGCGATAGTTTATACAATTGTCAACATATGCCAGTTGGTGCATTACTTTGCACATCTATAAAATACTGCGTATTCGCATAGGTCAATATCTGCTTCCGTGTGTCATCTAAGTGGTCTAGACATCAATGCTATAAAATACCACTTAAGTCAGCCTTCGCTAACCTGTTGGTCGCCCCTTCTTCCTGTCCATCTCGCAATGGCACGAGCAAGTGTACGAACTGCGCTAAACCAACACCATCTAGACTACTACAAGGCCTGTGCAAGCTTGTAGGAAGACATCGTAGTGAGATTATAGTGGAAGTTGGCATTATCCTACGCGGTTGCGTTTTTTTTTTTATTCAACGCTGCTCTGGAGCTACCTTCTGAAATGTTTAGTTCTAGCGATGAAGAGGGTTATACTTGTGCTGCCTGTGTTATCTAATATTCCCAGTCTTTTGATGTATATGAGAAGTTTGACAAAATCCCCCTGGCATTTATTTCAATGACAGAAATGATGTTGCGAGGAAATTTTCACCTTCATTCAAAGTTACTTGAATAACATTAAGACAGGCACAAAATTCATCTGAGAGCACATTTATTGTTAGATGGATAGATAAAGCTAAGAATGGTAGGCCGAGATATTATAGACTTTTAGAATAGCGTGTGGACGCTTTCGTACAATAAACGCCAGCAAATTATGGGACGTTACGCCGTGTGTTGCATCGGCACTTTTAGCTGGCCGTACGAAAGCGCGAACACAAACTATGGTAACGACATCTAGATTTAAAATAAGAAAACACATTAAAGTTTTTTTGTCATCACGCGGCTTAAACATGAGCGGAGGGGTTTGTTGCGGGACCTTGTCCCCGGTATTACTCCTCCGATCCCTTCCGGCCTCTCTCGTCCAGCCCAAGTTCTAACTCACAAGGCGCGAGCCGGTGCAGCGTACACACCGGACATCCTGAGTCAATGGCGCCGAACCAAGATCAGCTGCCCCAACTGCCCTGCTGACTCCGTTGACCTGCAGCACTTAGTCTGGACCTGTCCTGGCACGGCTGGCCTCCGCGCACGCTACACATCTGCTCACCACATTCAGAGTTACGAAGACTGGACAGCCCCAATACCAACGCCAAGTGCAAGCTTAGTGCCCTGCTAGACTTCATGTCGGCGTCTGGCGCCCTCAACCTCACCTAACCCACCCCCTTCCCCTCTAGGCCTCAGGTCATCCTCATGAATAAAGGTTTATGAATGTATGAATGAATGAATGTTTTACCCGCAAGCCAAAACTAGCCAAGTTGCACCGGGACTTTAGCCAGTTTCTTTGCTGCGGCAGTTTCGTTTTTCTATTAACGTTGCTTTCGTTGTACTCCCCAACGTTGGTATTCCCATTTTGAATACTTCTATCTTGTATCGCTGTCATGGTGCGTACCGGCCCCCTTTCATCCCCGTACTGCCAAGCATATTGTTACGGATACACGCGTGTAAGTAATCAAGTCAAGGCGATCCACTTCAGGGTGTTGCCTTGCAAACAAAACAACGCTACTTGTCAGGCGCTGCCGCCGTGAAAAATAAAAAAAACAGATCAAATTATTCACTAATTAGTTGAGCTGAATGCTACACGAGTCAAAGCGAAGACCCCGTATGCCATTTATAGGCGGCAGCGCTCCCAAAAACGCGGTAACGAAGACGAATTCACTCTGAAGAGGGTGACCTGGACGCCGCCCTCTTGTCAACGCTATCTCCCATCGTACGTGAGGGCCGGGCACGATAAACTCAAGTTTCGGCGTACGTTGGCTGATCGTACGAAAGAGCTCGGTCTCGGGTATCGTATAGCGCATGCGCAGTGTGCGTCACGATATTTTTGGCATGCGCTATTATTCTGCGTGTGTCTGTGTACGCTATACTAAAAGTCTCTAATAGTCAGAAATGTGACCTTGACGACACTCGGTGTAGCTTGTCGTGAATACGAGGTCGCTTTCACGGAAATACTGGTCACGAAGCTGTGCCGTAAATATAAAAAAAAAAAAAAAAAGCTGCTTAAGCTGGAAGCAGCGATTGTCATGAGTATATTAACGCAGCGAACAGCTAACTCGGCCAGTCATTTACTACGCCAACTACGATCACGTGGCCACTAGCGAAATAAAAGTGCTTCCATAAGAAAATAATTTAGGTTTGCAAAACAATTTCGTTCCGCATTCAAAACAGGGCGAATGCTACTCGATTATTAGTAGCTGTGCTGAAATTGTGTGTTCGATATGGGCACACCTACGCTTAAATAAACTGTGCTAAATCAAATAAAGGTGAATAGCAGCACGAGTATTAGGAAGCAAACAAGAACGCTTTCTTACCACAGTGCACTTCATCGGTAAGAAGTTTTTCCACGGCACAGCCTTTGTCCACGCTGCATTTTGAGCCGAGTCCGACGGAAACTTGTACACTTGCGCTTTGGATCTAATAGCATAGTTAGAGCGACAGTTTAGCGCACAACAACACCCAGACATTGTAGATACCTTGCTCGCAAGCGCCTATGCAGCACGGATTAGGAACACAGAAAACACAGGCTGAAAACACACACACTCAAGCCGAGTCGTTCCAGATCGCCTTGCTTGCGTACGCTTGCGCTCGGCGCCGCCGATCTATCCCCAGATCTCACTGTTGTGACGTAGGACTAGTGGAAAGGGGGACTTGTGCTGGCCTTCTCTTAGTCTAGGGGGTGTTGGCTAAACGGTCTGATGCTGGAGCACGAAGCTCGATCTCATGCAGGACTGTTCAACGAGGCGCTTTCACGCCGTGTTCTTACCTCCGATTTCCGCGTTCTTACCTCAAATCGGAAAAGCGAAGAAACAAAACGTCATTCGTACTTACACGGTACGATAACAGAAGCTATATTACGAAGCGTGATAAAACAGCGCACATACGAGCAGAAAAGCGATTTATCGTAGTCGTACAGCAGCACGAATCCATCAAGCTACTTCCCTTCGCTTCCCTTTCCTTTTTTTTTTTTTTTTTTTGTACAGCTACGGCAGAATCGAATACAGAGCAACCTTTTTCTCGTAGCCGAGCATTTCTGAATGATTTAGCCTCCTTCAGAGCCTCCGCCGCGGTAACCGCAGTCGTCCTACTAAGAAAGTGGCGCGACGCCCACTAGGTGACGCTAGTGGTGGGCGAGAAACTCGATCCAGCGCAGGTTCTCTAAAGCCGGTAATTCAAAGCGCGGCGAGCGTGAACCACTCTATCCTCTGCCCATGTAGTGCTGATCCGTAAATGCTGCTCCCCCGTCATTACCTAGACTTATCAGTAGATGAGACCCAGACAGGCCTTCGTTTGAATAAGCTTTATGTTCTTCTCAAGTCCACAGCTGCACTACTCTCAGAAAACTAAAGCACACGCTCAATGGTCTTTACACATTTTGTTACCCAAGCATCATGACTTGTACGGACAGCCGTTGCGCGAATGGGGGCTCATTATGAACACTTAGACGAGGATTATTCTTGATAGTAAAAAGCACCTCTTTTTGTCCTTTATCTAGATGCTTTCCTGCGGTTGAATAAAGCTTCAGGAGGTCATGAAGTTCAACGAAGCAATAATAACAACACATTGCCTCTCATGTGCATATGAGCTGTGCTTAACAAACTGTAGACGTGCACTCAAGCATGTGACGTGTGCCCGTTTACATCAGTGATTACATAAATTAATATGATATCTACTACAAGACATATACTCACCACAGCAAGATAACAGATTTTTTTTTCAAAAATATTTCATCGTTATTGTCGTCATAATCAGCCGGACTATACCCATTGCAGGGCGGAGATTCTCCCAAATTCCTAACATTAACCCGGCCCTGTGCTAGCTGCATCTATTTGACCCCTGTGAACTTCTTACCCTCATTTGAGCACCTAACATTCTGCCGCTCCCTGCTACGCTTGCCTTCCCTTGGAATCCAGTCTGTTAACCTTAGCGACCATCGGTTATCCTCCCTTTGATCTTCATGTCCTTCTTATGTTCATTTATTCTGCTTGAGTTCCACTAGAATGTTACTAACTCATGTTATTTCTTTTACCCACTCGGCACGCTTTTTATCTGTTAACGTTACAGCTACCACTTTCTGTTCCATAGCTCTCTACGGTATCCTCATGGTAAGTAGGACCCTTTTCCCTAGCCTCTGCATGTGTGAATGGCCTGCATTTGTGAGTGAAAGACATAAGCTGCGTTCTGAGCTGGACCGCCTCGATGCTCGCAATTTAACGGTGGATAAGATCCTTGGTCCAAGGCCACGACAGTCTACCGCCTTTAAGGCATACAAGACACTGTTTAGTTTTCTAACAGCCACCGGCTTGTGTAACAAACTCTGATTGTGCTCCACGTCCCTTTTCCCTTCCCCTCTTTAATCCCCTTTTCTCTTTTCCCCAGTGTTAACATCCCTGCCTTCCATCCTCATTCCTATCTATCTATCTATCTATCTATCTATCTATCTATCTATCTATCTATCTATCTATCTATCTATCTATCTATCTATCTATCTATCTATCTATCTATCTATCTATCTATCTATCTATCTATCTATCTATCTATCTATCTATCTATCTATCTATCTATCTATCTATCTATCTATCTATCTATCTATCTATCTATCTATCTATCTATCTATCTATCTATCTATCTATCTATCTATCTATCTATCTATCTATCTATCTATCTATCTATCTATCTATCTATCTATCTATCTATCTATCTATCTATCTATCTATCTATCTATCTATCTATCTATCTATCTATCTATCTATCTATCTATCTATCTATCTATCTATCTATCTATCTATCTATCTATCTATCTATCTATCTATCTATCTATCTATCTATCTATCTATCTATCTATCTATCTATCTATCTATCTATCTATCTATCTATCTATCTATCTATCTATCTATCTATCTATCTATCTATCTATCTATCTATCTATCTATCTATCTATCTATCTATCTATCTATCTATCTATCTATCTATCTATCTATCTATCTATCTATCTATCTATCTATCTATCTATCTATCTATCTATTTTGGTGTCGGCGCAGGGTATCGATCCCAGTATATGTCCCGAACTCCTCCGTATACTCAGGATTCAGGTCCTGTGCCAATCGACACTCCTGTTCACCGCGCTAGCCGGACGAACCTAGGCCTACCACCTGAGCACGGGCCGTTGGAGTTCAACACCGCAGGCGCCCCTCGACCGGCTATGCAAGGAGCTCCAACTTACTACACCCTGCAAAATTCACGACTGCCTCAGCCCTTAATTCCACGGCAGTCAGAGCGAAGACGTCGAAGACTGGCTTATCCAATTTGAACGGGTCGCCTCGTTTAATCAGTGGGACGACGCCGCCAAGCTTCGAAATGTCTTCTTCAGCCTGGAAGATGGCGCTCGTACTTGGTACGAGAACCGAGAAGACGCCTTAACATCATGGCGTGAGTTGTGCCGACGAATTCGTGAGGCCTATACCAGCGCGGATCGGCGAGAACGCGCAGAAAGGGCTCTACAGTCTCGTATACAGATGCCAAATGAGACTGTGACCATGTACGTGGAGGACATGACCCGGCTCTTCCGACGTTCTGACCCGGCCATGACCGAAGACAAGAAGGTGCGACACCTTATGCACGGTATTAAAGAGCAACTGTTCGCTGGCCTCGTGCGTAATCCACCAAGGACTGTTGCTGAGTTTCTTTCGGAAGCTGTCACAATACAGAGGATGCTCCAGCAGCGGTCTGCCACTTACGACAGGTCGGTGGTCGCCGCTTCGGTTGTGGAGCCGTTTTCGGCCTTCGGGGCTACCCCGAACCTACGCGACATCATCCGCTCAGTTGTACGCGAAGAGCTCCTGAAGCTTTTCGGTGCTCCACAGCCGATGGTCGGCTCTGTAGCCAGCATTGTCCGCGAAGAGCTTCAAGCGTTGAAGCCCTCGGTAGCGTCCGCTGATCCACAACCTTCCCCCACGGAGTACCTGCGTCCAACTTATGCAGATATGGCGCGACGCCCTGCCACTGCTTCGGCGCCATTACCGCCACCCGATCAAGGCTCACTGTATTCCGCTCACACTGAGCCGTTCGTCGACAACCGACGACCACCCCAGCGGAAGGCGGACCTGTGGCGCGCCCCAAATCGCCAGCGCCTGTGCTTCCATTGCGGGGAGCCAGGTCATCTCTATCGCCAGTGCCCCTATCGACACCTTGGACTTCACGGATTTCCCATCGACATGCGTCGCCCTCCAATAGGCCAAAGACCCCGGGAGATTGAAGACTACTTAGCGCAGCAGCGCATGGAGCCAACTTCTCAGCGGCAGTCACGATCCACGTCCCCACGCCGACCATCGCCGCAGCGCGGGCCATCCTGGACGGCGCAGCGACGCTCGCCAAGTCCCCACCGGGAAAACTAAAGACAGCGACCTCCGGGGGCGAGGCCGCTTGCACTCGACGTGACGAAGACCCCCTGACAAGGAGACCTGTGAGCGATCTGGATTTTACGGCACCGACGACAGTTCCTGCGCATGAACATCGACTCTCGCTGGACATACCCGTGCTTCTCGACGGCCATAAGGTTAGCGCATTGGTGGACACTGGCGCGGATTTTTCGATTATAAGCGGGAAGCTAGCAGCGCTTCTAAAAAAAAGTCATGACACCATGGTCGGGCACGCAGATTCGCACCGCTGGCGGACATGTCGTAACTCCTAGTGGCCTGTGCACGGCACGAGTTCAAATTCGCAGCTCCACATTTATTGTAAGCTGCCTCGTTATACCTGACTGCTCCCGTGACGATATCCTTGGGGTTGATTTTCTCCGGGAGTATGGAGCTATTATTGATCTCCGAAAGCGCACAGTGACATTTTCAACCGAGAAAGCTGCTGATACTGACGTCAAGAATCGCCAACGCCGCGCCGCCCTTCGAATTTCCGCCGAGAGCGTTTCGATTCCGCCACGCGCCAGTGTTTTTGTGACTGTTACTTGCGACGAACTGTGTGACGGGCATGCGGTCGCGGAAGGCAACCAGTCACTTTTGCTCACCGACGGCATCTGTACAGCGCGCAGCCTCATCCACCTCCGCGACGGCCGGTCTGATCTCCTGGTGACTAACTTCCCCAACGAACCCCGGAATCTTTTTCGTGCTACTGCCATCGCGTTTGCTGACTCCTTAGCGGATGTTTCTGAATGTTTTACGTTTGGGGCTGTTAGCACTGTGCAGCCCCCACTTGACCGTCTTGATATTAGTCCGGATCTCTCGGACACACAGAAACGCGAGCTACGTGCCCTCCTACTAGAGTTCAGCTCTTGCTTTGCGTCCTCATCGAAAGTACGGAAAACGCCTCTCGTGAAGCACCGCATCATTACTCCTGACGACGCCCGCCCTATCCGCCAGCAGCCGTACCGTATCTCAACGACGGAACGTGAAGCGATTCAGACACAAGTTCAGGAGATGCTTTGTGATGGTCTCATACAACCATCCAACAGCCCGTGATCATCCCCTGTCGTGCTGGTAAAGAAAAAAGATGGGACCCTTCGCTTCTGTGTCGATTATCGAAAGCTGAATGCCATCACTAAAAAAGACGTCTACCCGCTGCCCCGTATCGACGATTCGCTCGACAAGCTTCGTCGCGCCCAGTACTTTTCCCCCATTGACTTGAAGAGTGGGTACTGGCAGATTGAGGTTGATGAGCGGGACCGCGAAAAAACAGCTTTTGTCACCCCAGATGGACTGTACGTGTTCAAAGTGCTGCCTTTTGGCCTATGTTCAGCACCGGCAACTTTTCAGCGCATGATGGACACCGTCCTCGCCGGCCTCAAATGGCAAATCTGCTTAGTCTATCTCGACGACGTTGTCGTATTCTCTGAAACCTTTGAAGAACACCTCGCACGCCTGCGCGCAGTATTAGCTGCCCTCCGGTCAGCTGACTTGACGCTCAAGCCCGAGAAGTGCCACTTTGGCTACAAAGAGTTAAAGTTTCTTGGTCACCTTGTGAGTGCCGCAGGCGTTAGGCCAGACCCCGACAAGACTGCTGCTGTCGCCAAATTTCCCGTTCCTGCAAACAAGAGAAGTTTGAAACGCTTCCTGGGTCTCTGCACGTACTACCGCCGCTTCATCGCCGATTTTTCCAAAGTTGCCGCCCCCCTGACTCGCCTCACGCGCGATGATACACAGTTCGTGTGGGGCGCCGAGCAACAAGAGGCTTTTGCGGAGCTGCGCAACCGACTGCAAACAAGCCCTGTTCTTGCGCACTTTCATGAAGACGCTGACACCGAAGTCCACACCGACGCCAGCAATATCGGCCTTGGCGCTGTACTCGTTCAACACCAAGCTGGCGTCGAAAAGGTAATAGCGTATGCCAGCCGCACGCTCTCCCGCGCCGAGACAAACTACTCCACTACGAAAAAGGAATGCCTTGCGGTTGTGTGGGCAACCATGAAATTTAGGCCTTACCTCTACGGCCGCCAGTTTAAAGTTGTCACCGATCATCATTCCTTGTGCT
>NC_139347.1:49124903-49244903 GCF_055883805.1 Amblyomma maculatum | reverse complement strand
AGACCCCGCTGTTGCGCAGTGCTGCAAGGGCCTTCGGCTGCCACCCGAACGGGGGAAGATGTTTTGAGGAGCGCTTCTGCGGAGTCCGACGGCCGCTTGCGAGCCGTTATCGCCGAGCCAAGAACAAGGGCATCCGAAAGCGCGGACCATGTTTTGCCTTCGCAGACACTGTTGGGGTAGCGTGAATTATTCATGAGCCAATATAATCCGCCGCGACGGGGCACCGGAGCAGCGCGGCTCCAGTTTACTTGGCAAGCCCGCCCCCATCCCTGTGGCAGAGGGAGCACTTCCTTGTCTCTCTCTCTCTGGCCCCTTTCGCGCAAAAACCGCAACGCGCACCACTGCTTCGCCCAACAGGAAAGCGGCTTCTCTCGAATCAGCCTCCGTACGCCGGTCTTTCCTTCACTCCGCAGTCGCGGCCGCAGGCGGTGTGCGATTGATTATAGACATTCATTCCAAAAAGCAGACAATCAAATGATCCTGAAAATAATGCAGCCGCACCCTTGAGTAGTATACGGTTTTCAGAACCGGTTAATGAAACACCTAAGGCAAACCGTTTTCCGATATCGATATATTGCAACATTCTGAAGACAGTGACGCTGATTTCACAACGGAGTGTCTCAAGAATAGTCCAGAAAAACCGAAATAAACTGCCCCCATCGCCGGTCGATTTCGCAAACAGAGCGCGGTTCGCCGCCACGGTTGGCCAGGAATCACAGAGGGGACGTCACAGAACCGGCCTTCCCTTGAAAACAGTGTTCGTGAAGTCGTTTTTGTTTTATAGGATGCGTATCTAGTGGTCATCGGCACATGTTGAAGACCATCTTGCCTTGGTCAACCAGGCGCAGGATAGGCTTAACGCTTATTTATTTTATTATTTCTTAATATATGGCAGCCTCGGAGAATCCATTGCAATAGTGAGGTATAAGTTTTCGCTGACATCGGCGACGCCGGATCTTTTGGAGAAGGGGGCATTCAACACTATTGCATCAATACGAAGAAACAGAGAGAGCAAACATACAACACTAGAAACATGCTTCTGTGATTTATTCTAATGATATTGAATGAACTTTCCTTGTAAAGAATCGTGAGCTTGAGGACATGAGGAAAACAGCTGTACTTAAATAAGTCAGTGGTGAAAAACTCGGGACGAAAGGATAATTGCATAGTGGGTCCTTGTAGGGGATGGTTTAAATGGGAGTTGATTGCCGAGCGAAGAAAAGCGAGATGAATTGATTTACGTGTGCTTACATGACTTTGGGGCATTCAAGACGACAATGTGCGGCAAGGGTATAGTTAGGCCTAGTCGGGGAAAAAAAGAGTAGACGATGAAAGCTCTATATTAAATGGCCTGCAAACAGAACAACCAACCTTCTTAAACGTATTCTAGCTTGTTGATAATCATACTGCTTACATGGATTCCAAGAAACGCAACCATATTCGGGGGGGGGGGGGGGGGACGATTGCGCTATATGTTAAAAACTGAGTTTCTTGAGAGAGCAGCATCGCACAAGGTGCGATGTAGGTAGCCTTCTATCTTAAGGGACTTCTTACAGAGTACACCAATGTATTTGGACCACGAAATGTTGTGTGTTAGCAGAAGACCAAGATATCTGTATTTGTACACTCCGTGTAAGTTGGCCGTATCGTATGAAAATGTGAAGTAGGAAGAACAAAGACGGCGTGAAGGTAACACACCGAAGGTCTTAGAAAAATCGAGAATGATTTATCATGTCTTGGAATGGCTGCAGAAATTATCGAATGAATCGTAAAGAAAAGCATGATCAACTGGCTATTTTTTATATAAAACGAAGTTGTCGGCATTAAGGCGCTTTACTGAAGCGTCAAATTTATAGGAGGGCAAGGAGAGACCCAGGGCCTTGGAGAACTCTAGAAGAAACATTAACTGAAAAACAGTTGGTAGAGCTGAAGTGTACGTATTGGGAGCGCTGGAAGAGAAAGGCCGATATCCAGTTCACCAGGGACGACCTCTTTCGCACAGAGAACAGCTTTAACATTAGTGAGTGGCGGCAAACATTTCAACAGAATTTTTCTCAGCAATAAATGATTCTTTTGCTGCCACAAAAAATATCATCACGCAAAGTGTCGCAAGACTGATATTTACTCTAAAGAAAGGTTTATAGCATTGTCCTTCATGTCGTTGAGTGACATCACCGCATATTCAAGATGCGACAAGCAGCATGCACCCTTTCATTGAACAAATGCAATTAAAAGGAAGACGGAAACAGTGACAGGAAAAGATCATGTTTGCTATCTAAATCGAGCTGAACAACGAAGTTGCGATGCGGTCATCAGAGCAAGAGGGTCGAGTAATTTAACGTAATTGGTTCAGCGCATGTATCGAGAAACTGAATAGTTGCCCTCCGGGTGTCGCGGAACCGTAAACATGTTCCAAAGTGGAACAAGTTCTTATTTGCATACACCTTAAGCTTTGATATAAAGCCTGCTGGCTATAGATGTTTAGAGCTTGAAATGATGAGCTTTGTGAGCTTCAAAGAGTTCGCACGTTATTGCACTTTCTATTTAAATACGGCTTCATACAGCATATAAATGAGAAACGCGAATACATATTTCGGGTGATGGCTCTGTACCGGACATTGCTAGCTTAGTAAACCATATTTTTTCGTCCAAAATTGATATACTGCTGGTTCTATACCGGGCGCAGTGCGTACTCACGTATAGAAGATATATCGCAAGAGTAGATCCTGAATAAAGTTGGTGTTCATAACACTGCCTCGAAGATTAGAACAGTAAAGGGGTCAGTTTGCAGGAAGTGAGCGTTCTGTAAACAACCCCACAAGTAGATGCATGCTGTCAAGACACAGAGCATTGTATAAAGCGTTTTACCGATAGCAAGCAGGAGAGGAGAAAAATACTCTCTAACCAGATTCATTGCGCCAGCCTGTTGTTGCCAGTAAAGAATGGGTTGTGCATTCGGACGCGTCATGCATAGAAGAGCGGCCTTGCACCTCAGTATATTGTTGTTTGAGACACCTAAATACCTTTATTAGCCCCCCTTTTAGTGGTAATGTCATCGGGACAGCAGTACGTGTTGTGTGCTGCACAAACAATCAAAGAAATCGCAAGATGATTGCCGAGAGCGTATGCGGGAAGCATGCAACGACAGTCCGAGAACGGCTGTGATATGCTTCTGCTTCCCCGCTTTCCAGTCCATCGTGATTTAATTCGCCTATGAACATTTTGTGTAAACCAGACAGACTTAGTACCTACGACGGACTCACGAATATGAGGCCCATTTTATTTCCTCCGCCGTAGTAAACACGCGCGCCGGGCAGGCCGTGCCTCCCGCAAGCCCTCGCGCCAACGATACAGGGGATCTCTTCCGCCAGCGCCAGAAGAGCGTGGTAAAATATGTGCTCCACTTGAACAATAAGCTGACAGCAAAAAAAAAAAAAAAAAGTATATATATATATATATATTTTTTTTTCTTTCTTTCTTTCCTTCCGGTTCGTATACAGACAACATAAATACCCAAGAAAGTAGCAGGGGGGACAGCGGCCGATGTAGCTCAGTTGGAAGAGCACCGGACGCGTTATTCGGAGGTCGTGGGTTTGGTTCCCACCATCGGCACGTTGTTTTTTCTTCTACTTTGTGTTCATTTATCTTTCCCCTAAACGGATTACATTACTAATCTCTGTGATTATCCAAGTAAACATTAAAAAAAAAAGACAAAGTACCATCCCCAACGCTTTCCTTGGCCTCGCCGACTGTTGGCTTCTTTCCTTCACACACACACACACACATATATATATATATATATATATATATATATATATATATATATATATATATATATATATATATATATATATATATATATATATATATATATATATATATATATATATATATTACTTGCGGATCTTAGACCCATACCATGTTCTTGATAACTTAACACAAACAAGTTTCTCAACACAGCCAGCTGCCGCTGGTGCGGCACGCGACTCGTCTGTACGCTGGCTCCGCTGCTAAGGCGGCACCGAAATTTACATATTTCTTTTACTGCTACAATAGGATCGGCAGTAAGGCAGTTCCACGAGAGATCATTTACCCTAGCGCTCATGAGCAATTACAAAGACCGTCAGATGCGCCTTCGATGCGAAACAATTAAGACCTAGCGACGACTAGGGAGTACCGCCCGGCGAGAGCGGCACCGCCCGCTGGCGCGGCGGAAGACGGCACTGTCGCCGAGTGCTGCCGCTTTCGCAAACGCTCTGTATGTGCTGCGAATTTGTCGTCTTTTGTTCATGGTGTGGTTGAGAGTGGAAGTTTTTCGACGTTTTGCTCAACAATACGTCGTGCAAACAATGTTGTGCAAACGGGGATGCTACGTTGCTGCGCCGCCGGACGTACACCAAGGCTGCATAAAAACATCGACAGATGGTACTTTAGACACCTTTATGCGCTGTTCTTGAACCATGGTTTAACTTGAAAGTATACATAGTTGAAGCAGGATAGCTCGATCGTATATTTTTCGCACTCAGTCGCCGGCTCACAGTAACGCATGCATTCGCCAAGCTCGGTACGCGATAGCAGAGGTTAGCGGCGTAATAACCGCGGTGAACGCAACCCGTGCCTTTAATGCGAAATGAAAGCATCGCAACATCGAATATGAATATGCATTGTCGAGAAGAAATACACAACCTGAAATGGGTCGCACTTCGCGTTAAATCGAAGAGGCGACGACTGGACAGCATCTTTTGTACTATCTGTGTTCCGCGTTCGGTTGCTGCCCGTAAAGTTCATTCGCTGTATGTTTGTGTGTACAGTTACTAATGCGATTATGAAATATAATTGAAAAGACATGTATCGTGAAAGATACAACAGATACATCCTCACAGTTAACTCTGACGAGTTCGGCCTGCGGAAGTGGAGCGCAGTCCTTCGCAGTTGCCCCGGCCGCTAGTGTTGTTTCCAACAGCTGCCGCCATGCCAAGCGGATGGTATACTGTTTGCTGGCGCGCTCAAACAAAACACAAAATAACCCAAGGTGTCGGATAGCTTTCACGAACACCGTAAAACAGCCTTTTTACATTGCCGCATTGCAGTATCAACACGCACAGCACAGCCCAAGATGGCGTCAAGAGGAGCCGGAGCAGACTTTCCCAGTTTGACTCATACAGGACGCCACCATCAAACTAAGATGGCTGCGCCCAGACATCGAAACTAAAATTGTCTATATAGCAACAGCTGTGCCCTCTTCGCGGGTGTTTCGTCTGAAATAATGGTAAAAGATGTCTTCGAGTGTCTTGGTCATTTTAAAATATTTATTTGGAAAGAAATCACACAGATACAGTTTGTACTGTCAAAAAAAAAAAAAAACACGCAAAAAAACAAAAAAACGGACACATGTTCTCCTACTTCCAAGACATCTATTACAGCCGCTTACTTTTCAGGCTACGACGAGTGTTGACCGCGTGCAGATATGCGAAGTGATCATAACAAGGAAGACGGCACTTGCGACTATCACTGAGTTCTTTTCCACTGCCACCGAGCTGGCGCTGAACAAGCACGAATAAATGCAATAGCCTATAAATTATGGTGCAGATTCGTGTCTCAGGGGCAATGCAAATACATTTCGAAATCAGTTGCCAGAGTTAGCCCCGCTGGAGGAGGAAGACCAGGTGACAACTGCTATGTGTATCTCAGCCGGCAGCTTTGTACACATTTCGGCCGACTGTGCCATGCAGGGGAACACAAGCAGCTAGGACAACTTGCACTACGCCAAACATTCTGTCCCTCTTTCTTTTTATTCTGTGCAGTTAGTTTTTACGAAACCATGAATAATGTCTGTTCAGTGTTTTCAGGTAGTTCGATTAATTCAATGTCAAAAGCATGCATTTGAAAAACTTTTGAATTTTCGGCGCTGCACTTTGCTATAATGTCCTCTATAGTGTTTGTTATGCATCAAATACAGAAGCCCCTTTCGTATCTGAAAATTTTTAAGCAGATATTACCACGACTAAAGACGTCGTTATACATTTATGCAGTGCGCGATAGGCAGCTCAACGAACGTTCTAATGCGTATTTTTCCACGTTCGATAAATCGAGCAACACCGTCGATTAAGACAATTTCAAACGTGTCTGATATTTCATGTTAACGGACTCCAACTTCACAATATGTTATTACCCCTCAAATTAAAAGTAAAAAAGTGATTAGACAACTTTAGAATTAAATACATATTTACCAAGCTCTATCGCGTACTTGATGCCGCCTTTCTGTAAAACTCGCCAGTACAGACAGCACAGAAGTATCTCTTTGTTTTTATACAGGTTCGTGAACGTATAAAACATCACCCTGTACAGCTAACACAGCAATACTCTATTATGTGCCTTTTGGGACTGACTATACAGTGCTTAACAATTACATTTTCATGTTTGCCATTGTTACTTGTACGTGTATGTTTCCCTACACCGAATGGCAGTCATATATATCGTCACGCATGCTCTCACATGTCAGACGATCCAGTGGGTTCTAACACTCGAATTGCCAACATTTATTTCAACGAGGTTTTAAATAACTAAAAATGAATGTCCCTTAATGGTCAGAGCTGTAATATTTTGGGCTCTATTAATAGCACTGTTTGAATAATTATTGTCCTGAATGTCGCAAACTTGATGCGAGGACGGTATAAGAGGCAAGAGTAGCAGAGCTTGCTCGCACAGAAATGTTGCCGCTGCATTTTTCTAAAACTTGCTTGCAAGCTCGAGCCCTGCACCGTAGTGCCAGGTAACAATCATCAAAGTATAACCAGAATAGTAATCTAAATACTTCTAAACAAAACACAATTTTTAATTTAATAGGGACGTTCCGGATGCATCTCACAGATTTCTCTAACTCGACGAAGGTCCATTTGTATAGTGGAACCTTTTCAAAGTTCCACTCCAGTTTCAGTTAGCCTATGTGGACAGAGATTGAGGATGTAACAAACCACCACTTAACTATTTTTAGAGCACGGGAATAAAGCAAAGTGAGTGGATTATTGTTGCAGCGCAACGCGTCAAGACAACAGGAGTAAGTGTGGAAACCTTTCGCGGCACAACAGCAACTAGAAGGAAGTCCACAGTTGTGAATACGAAATGGAAATTCAGACTGTCCCAGATGATACATAAGCCTCCAAAAAATTCTTTTTTGGAGATGGTGTTAAAGAATGGCAAGATCTCAGGCTCTAACCAAGCTCTCTTTGCCCTTATAAAGTGACCGCCAAATATTTTCCAGACTGCAGAGCATGAGATCGTTTATAATAGTATGAGATGTTCCCAAGCATGCAGCAGCCGGTGGTGATGGGAGACCATTAGTCTTGAGAGGACATTTCGCGTAATTCCCTCAACCGTCCACACGTACCCCCCCCCCCCCCCCCCCCCCCTCCGTTTATTTGTTTATTTTGGAGTGAAAAACAGCGATGCCGCCGGAGGAACAACAACAACAAAAAAACTGAAAACGGACGAACGAGAAGTGATCGGCGGCGTGAAACGCGTCGTTTGATAACCTCATTTCCACGAGAGCCATTCGTTGGCGCCGAGAAAAGAAAATGCACGCCACGCGCACAAAAGGCGTAGTCGCGCGCGCGCGCGTTGGCGTAGCTTCACGGCGCCCACTGCGGCCGCGAGGCGGTGGCTGCAGTCGGGCGGCGGACATGACGGATTAGAGCTGAAGCTCGGGCCGCAAACCCGAAGCCCGGCATGGGCGCTGGCGCGATCCGCTCAGGGCGCCGACTCAATTTCACGCCTGCTGCTTCCTCTCCCTGGAACCCGGTCACCTCCCTCTCTCCTTCCTATTCGGTACGGCTGCAGCCAGGGCTACGCGACCAAACAAAGCAGCCCAAAGCGGGCCAGACCTCCTGTTTTCACAATCCAAAGCCCGGTGCAGAAGCTGCATCTGTCTGTCGAACGAACGCGTGCTTGGCCTCGGCCAACGTCACCTTTCTTATTTTGTGCACTCGTGAGTGCACCTATATTTCTATCTGTGCTGTATTTTGCTCTGTGTGCCTGCGCGACTCGAAAATCGGATTAGGGCTGCCGCTCGTGCCAATTTTAATCCCCTTCTCCGTTTCCAGTCGCGCCGACGGTCGCGCGCAGTTGGTGCCACCGCTACTGCCCCCCCCCCCCTCCGGTAAGGCGATGGAAAACCAATTAAGATGGCGCTCCGTGCTGAACGCCTCTCGGTGTCAAGCCTGTCACTTTGAAAGCGCTAACTCCGGTCGTTTGTTTATGTCAGTGCTTTTCATTATTTCTCTTTATGCCAACGCAGAAATAACGCTTCGGAGCCGGCTTTTCTGTTGGCTTTAAAGAGTAGAAAGTCTAATGCTCTCTAATCTTTCTTCGTTGAGGCTGTTGTGACAACCTACTAGTTTTCGCTTCTGTGGACGGCCATTTCCGCAGAAACCTACTAAATAAAAACAGTTAGGTACACCGATCGAATGAATACGGCGAACACACGTGCCAGTCAAGGTAAAAAACAGGGGGTACTTCAACTCAAGTAGTTGACGAAATAGCAATTATCATTCTTTCATGTATGTGGAAGTTTCGCATAGAGCTGTTGCATGCTTACTCGAGCTGGCCTATCAAGTTCTTTAAATTTATCTGCACAAAATTAGATTCTCCGCTCTGAGGGTTGTTTGTCAGGCTTTAGTGCACTGTGGGGCACCAAATGAAAGTATAAAGAGATAAGAAAGTACAGAAGCACGTGAAATTAGCAATTCGCATTTCTCGCTCGAATATAGGGTGGTCATCCGCAGCCCCATCTCGTTTATTTTTTCTCACAATGGTATTTATTAAAGGGAAAATAAGATATATGTTTACCAGGGGCATTCACAAACTATGCTAAGGGGATTCTAAGCCGCTATGAGAACACAAAGCACTTGTACACCACTGCAGACTCGAAATAATTGATTGATGGGAAATCCATAGCATCTAAGGGTTATTATAGTCGTTTCCTCCACTATAATTCTTACATCGACGAAAACGCTAAGCAATGAAATCTATGGCAATCTTCTACACACAGCGTACGCGTCTACTTAGTTAAAATTGACAGTGACTATACCACCACGAGAACAAATGCTTAGTCGAAGTCTACAGAACACTTTCAGTCAAATTGATGCACCGACTATACCAGTAAAAGCGACGCCCCACACCATAAGAGATAATAGAACTGGTCACTGCGTGTACGGCTAGCTTGCGTTCTGACGAAACAAAGCTCACAAATGATCAATGATATTGATACGGCATCAACCCGTGAGCGTTACTTGTGACTATATCGACGCACAATGCCGATCAAGTATGCTTGGGAGTGCGCGCTGTAAAAAGGCGACGCCGATGCACAAAAACGGGAGCAGCGCTCTACGCCTCAAATCACCCCTTCTATATGGGAATCAGGCACCGCTCCGCCGCCGCTGGCAGGCCCATCGCCCAGGAGTAGCATATCTGATTCGACGGGAAAGGGTACTATTGGGTTCCAGACCAATCTCACCCTTCCATGTAAAAGGAGCTGCCAGATTTGGTAGCCTTACAACTCAAACATGTCATTGGGCCTCGTGACGTCATACAACCTGCCGGCCGATCAGTGCCCGTGACCATGTCATCTGTCAACTATCTCCTACCAAAGCTATGCTCATGATTTTTCGAGGCTGAAAGACTTCAAACAGTCGACGCCCCGGACGGTGTCAACGCCACCGGACAGCTTTTTTCGCACAAGGGTGTAAAACGCTAACGCTTTCCAATTGGCGGGTAATTTAGCATGGTTAGGCCAATGGTGGGTCAGCTGTGTGAGCTCTTTGGATTTCTCTTCGGTTCCGTGTCGTGTATGCTCCTTGGCATACAGCCGTAATATGCCACACTATGTGAAGTACCATATGACATGTCCTTATTGCCCCACTTTGAACAAGCCGTACTAACGTGCCTACGTGGCCTAGGAGTAGATTGTGTCACTCGCTATCCAAAACGTCCCGGTGGGTGCAACTCTCATCTCAAAAGTTCTGCCCAAACTGGCGGCTGCTGCAAAGTCCACCATTGCATTTCGTCTTTTGACGTCACACAAACGGCGACACAGAGACACGAGCGTGTCGCACTAGCGTCGCCGCTCTACAAGCCTTCCGGTTCCAGATATAACGCAACTCCTATGTGGTGGAGTGGACTACATATTGCTAAGGCGCTAAAAATATTCAGTGCTATTTATAGCCGCACTGATATGCCTTCCCGTCTCTGATGCGAAGAGCGGTCACTCTGCGAACGACAGAGCATCCTCATAATTGAGCCTTGACATTGGAATGCTATTCAACGAACAGAAATACTTCCTCACACAACATGAAAGAGCCCTGAACAAGGGCTCTTTACACTCAAAATGTTACAGAAAAGACGCAAATTACCACAATAGTTCAAGTTCGCCTTGGAAGCCGTGCTCTGTGCCTGCGCCCGAAGCAGAATAACTGATGACGCTCAGCGACTGCTATAAGCGTCGGGTTGGTGACAGATTTAAAAGAGGGGTAAATTTCCGATAAAAACATGCGACCCGGTGTCTTTCGTGCTCAAAACTGCAGCTCTAATCCTTTGCGCCCCAGAACGTTTATTATTCGTTTTTCATCTTTATTGCGCGGAAATACCACGGGAAAAGAAAAAAATAAACAATCAAATATACTCTAACCTCAAATCAGCTGGCTGCACAATACGAGGCCGCCGTGCACAACACTTCCCCACCGTCCCAAAGAGCACAATTCTGGAAAGCACACACGTACATCGAGACAGGGTATAGAAAGATAGGAGCTTCTTCCAGCGCCGCATATACACCCCGAACAAACGTCTGAGTGCAGCGCTGCAGAATCGATACTCGACAGTTCCAGTAATGCGCGCTATACTTACTGGCACTTAACGGCCCGCCGGGGTACACTGTCGAACATATTATTCCGGTGCAGGTTCTTGCATACAGAACTGCGCCACGCGCTGCTCTTACAGTGATCGATTAGGCTGTCTGAAACTGAGCTGAACATCTGCGCTAAGCAAATAACATCCCCAATCTCTGCTTGTAAGCGTAAAAAAAAAAGGAACCGCAATATTATCTGCATGACCTATTTCCTTAACTTCACTCATAATTAACCACATATGAAATCCATAAACGTCACCACTATCCATAGTACTTATACAGAGGACTCCTAAATATAGGGTAACCTTGTGCTGAGAACATGAAGGGCACAGATTGTGAAAGACAACCATTAAACATCAAGCGTGCCCAGCAGTTGTCGTGACAAAGACCTATTCTGTCAGAAAGAACCTGGAATACATTGACCGGCTATAACTGACAGCAAAATGAATGTCGCACATAATGAAATTAATTTACAAACCTCATTTGAAACATTTCTATTTGGCCCGCAGAGGTGCAGCAATATATAAACCTGCACGCGCAAGGGCTTTCAGAATCAGCAACCGGGTGCCTAACCATCCACCCTAACCGCCCAGTCGCGGGGCGAGACCTGAGAGCTTTGAGCTTCCCCACATTGATGATTGCGTTGCTAGACATGCGCGTTTTGAAAAAAAGATGAGTGTGGATGAGGTCCCTACTTCGGCACTTCATTAGCTGTCACTGCTGTCCGCGCTCTTGTAATCCTAAAGGTGCAATTATGATTTAGGACGCCTAGCAGCCGGCCTAGGGAATTCATTTGACTACTCATACTATCCACTATCTTACTGCTCCGTAATAGGTTGAGAAACATCTTATATATGCATGTATTTTTGTTATCGTTGTCACTTCACTGGAGCCGCTGCTTTGAGGTTTACTTCAGGTGACCTCGATGCCGCTTCTTAATAGTTTAGTGCTCATGTGCTGCAGAACCTATGAACTTAATTGATTTCGATAAGGTTATGTGTTCTCATAAAACCTCCTATTCGCGTCTAGGTGACACTAAATAACAGAAAGCATGCTGGGTCGTGCCTTTCACAGAACGGAAACGCCATGTGAAGATCAACAGCAAGCTTTTCAAAGGTACGATTGTTCATTTTAAAATGTAAATATAGAAGCCAAATGTTAAAGGACACTTAAAGACAGCCGCGCCCCCGCAGATTTTATAGATGTCAACGTATCATCGAAATCCAATGTATCTATATAGAACATATAAAATAAATGCCCTTAGAAAAAACAGCCATTGTTTAGAAATGAACTAACCCCGCCTCCTCATACCACGGGCCGTCTGGAATGACAGTCGAATGACACCGCCTAGCCATGTTAGTATATATGCTGATATGTAACACCTTCGTTAAAAGTAACCAGGTTGCATGGTTCGATTCTCAGTCGTATAGCACTCACTCTCTGTAGCTTGTCTCGTCCTTGTCCCGCCTTTGTTGCCTACTGATTATTTTTGCAAAGACGATTGTATGTGAAGTTACACTCGTCCAGATATTAACCTAGAGCGCTCAAGCGGCGAGCGAAGTTGTGAATTTATGACAATTGCCGCAGCCTGGGATGTTCGCTATAACCTTCCAAGACATAAGTTTAATACGATCAATGGGAATCCGTGTGCACGATAACTTCTTGTTCGGAATCTTAGGTGTACGTGCGTGCGTGCGTGCGTGTGTGTGTGTGCGTGTGCGTGTGTGTTTGTGTGCGCGCGTGTGTGTGTACGTGCGTCCAAGACATAAGTTTAATACGATCAATGGGAATCCGTGTGCGCGATAACTTCTTGTTCGGAGTCTTAGGCCAATCTTATACATGGAGCAAATCTATCTATTGTGTACGTGCATGTGTGTGTGTGTGTGTGTGTGTGTGTGTGTGTGTGTGTGTGTGTGTGTGTGTGTGTGTGTGTGTGTGTGTGTGTGTGTGTGTGTGTGTGTGTGTGTGTGTGTGTGTGTGTGTGTGTGTGTGTGTGTGTGTGTGTGTGTGTGTGTGTGTGTGTGTGTGTGTGTGTGTGTGTGTGTGTGTGTGTGTGTGTGTGTGTGTGTGTGTGTGTGTGTGTGTGTGTGTGTGTGTGTGTGTGTGTGTGTGTGTGTGTGTGTGTGTGTGTGTGTGTGTGTGTGTGTGTGTGTGTGTGTGTGTGTGTGTGTGTGTGTGTGTGTGTGTGTGTGTGTGTGTGTGTGTGTGTGTGTGTGTGTGTGTGTGTGTGTGTGTGTGTGTGTGTGTGTGTGTGTGTGTGTGTGTGTGTGTGTGTGTGTGTGTGTGTGTGTGTGTGTGTGTGTGTGTGTGTGTGTGTGTGTGTGTGTGTGTGTGTGTGTGTGTGTGTGTGTGTGTGTGTGTGTGTGTGTGTGTGTGTGTGTGTGTGTGTGTGTGTGTGTGTGTGTGTGTGTGTGTGTGTGTGTGTGTGTGTGTGTGTGTGTGTGTGTGTGTGTGTGTGTGTGTGTGTGTGTGTGTGTGTGTGTGTGTGTGTGTGTGTGTGTGTGTGTGTGTGTGTGTGTGTGTGTGTGTGTGTGTGTGTGTGTGTGTGTGTGTGTGTGTGTGTGTGTGTGTGTGTGTGTGTGTGTGTGTGTGTGTGTGTGTGTGTGTGTGTGTGTGTGTGTGTGTGTGTGTGTGTGTGTGTGTGTGTGTGTGTGTGTGTGTGTGTGTGT
Organism: Amblyomma maculatum; assembly: GCF_055883805.1. Lineage (NCBI taxonomy): Eukaryota > Metazoa > Arthropoda > Arachnida > Ixodida > Ixodidae > Amblyomma > Amblyomma maculatum. Next base: position 49,231,337 of record NC_139347.1, on the reverse strand, counting down.
GTGTGTGTGTGTGTGTGTGTGTGTGTGTGTGTGTGTGTGTGTGTGTGGGTGCGTGTGTGTGTGTGTGTGCGCGCGCGCTTACAACGCGTAATTCATAACCGCTTTTCTTCCTCCCCCTGCGTCCACTGTTTTTCTCCGTCCTGAGGTCTCCCCATCCTGCCTGGTTCTCACAAAATGACCGGCAAACGCCTGAAACAAAATCACACTCGGCTGAACAATCGCGTTACTCGCGCTGCCTCCTCGGGTTTTCAGAAGAAAGCGGGAGCGAGGAATGCCGTGGAGAGGACGAAGCGGGGTCCAAACGACCGATAGCAGCGGCGCACGAGCGGAACCAGCCGACTCGCAGCCAGGGTCGCTTCTTTTCGCCTGTCTCGGTTTTGCGGATCATTTGCGTCCAGAAATCGCCGGGGAGGGAGAAAGGAAACTTTCAGAAATTAGCGCCGGGGAGACACCGCCCCCACAACACGGGCCCATCATGCCCTTCCCTCTCCAATTGCAGGGCCTCATTCGAGGAGGAGCGAAGACTGGTTGTGCAGACGCGGAACCAGGGAGACAAAGGGAGAAAGCAAGAAGAAATACCGAAGCTAAGAAGCGAACAAGCGCCGGGAGAATTGAGAACCGAGCTTCTGTGTAATGAGGGCCGCTTTCAAAAAGTCCTTGTCTTTAGCAGGAGAAATTAATTTTCTCTGCCTCACGAAGCACACGCCGCGCGAGAGTAGTGCTATACGCTTCGAAGGAGACAAGAAAAAAAAAACGCAGCAAAAAGCACCGTCGAGTGGTATTAACGATACGCAGAGTGAAGCAGAAGAAGAATTGCGCGCACGATCACGGCAGCCCGGGAGCTGCCGGGGAGCCGTTAACGGCAGAACCGTCTCGGGGTGGGGAGGGCTTTTTGAAACCTGCGCGCGGGGCGCCTTGTTCAGACACGTCAATGATTCAATCACTTGTTTCCTAATATTCTTCTCTTTATATTAGCCCCTTCTTGGTGAAGACGGAGGGAAGCGAACCTCAGCTGCTGCGTTATAAACCTTATCTTTTTTTCGGTGGCGCAGAACCTCGCCTCTTCCCAGTATTTTTTCACAGTGGCATACAGTGGCTTGCAACAAAGCTACTGTGTAGGGTGTGTCGGGGCCACGCCTAACGCTGTTTTTATTGCCTTAGGATTTATCGGAGAACACTTTAGATCAACAAGGGAGAAAGCACCAAACCTGCGCTTAACTAGCCATTGCTTTGGAGAAAGGAAAGTAAAGCCAGGAGCCGGCAAGTGGGCTCAAAAAATTCCTTTTGCCGCTGCTGACTGCACGTAGATGTGTTGATTCCTGTGCGCGAGAAATTGATTAGAAAACATAACAGCTGCTCGGGATGTTTCTAGTTGCTGTTTTACATACAGAAATGCATTTCACGGCTACATTTGTTTTCCCGAATTACGGAAGCGTAGTTAGGTTTGTGCAGCCCCATAGTGAATAAATGAAAAAATTATAATGAGGACGCTTTGCCAGCAGTATATATTGCTCATTAGCTAACTGCAAAAGCTACAGTAGGTGGTGAACACGTGACCGTACCGAAAACGCCACTAGATGTCTATAATCGCATACATTGTTGCTCATACCTATAACTTATCTCATATCTCATACATATATCATTCAACGTATGAGAAATATATGATAAGTATGGTAAAAATATGTGTGAGGTTATTGTGACTCATAGTGTTTTTCCACTAGGGTAACGCAGTTGAAATACTTCTGCGCCCTTTATTAGGACTTGCCACCGAACAAGAATGTTCAGAAAGAGCATCAACACTTTGCCTAAAACAAAGAAGGTTGTTTGTTCGAATAATTTCTTACCATTCTTCTGACGCAGCGCCTTTAAAAACAACTCTACTATTTTTTCTTGTCTACAAATGTCCATATGCTTCAGTTGGGGGAAGGTGGTCGCGCTGTTCTTTTGGGAGGAAGTCGTTTTATGGTGCCTACTCAATCGGGATATGGTAAATGATACGCCTTTTTTAATGACTTGACTATGGGTTCTCCCAGAATGCGTAGTCTTAACGTTTTGAGGTGTCGTTTCTCATTTCATTTCAAAGCGAATATTTTCAGTCTATCATATAAATGAATGTTTCAAAGATGCCCAATTTAGCAGGTTTAAACTGAGAACGCCAATAGTTAATTATTTGCATCATTTTGCTTACAAAGCAAACACTTTGAAACATCAATATTTCAAATGACACCAGTCTGTGAAATCAACACCCTGGGGTTTGAGGAATGATTTCGCATTAAGACGAAAGCCTTTAGGCTCTCATTGTTGTCAGCAGGAGCTGTCGGCAGAGGCTGTCAGCAGAGGGTGCCACGCTTTCGAGAGCGAGAGTTAAACATAAATTAATGAACTTTGCCTCCACCGGAAATCGAACCTCTATCTCTAGAATCTCAAGCTGAGCGCTTTACCAACTGCACCACTCCTTTTTTTTTCTCTTTCTTTCTTTATTGCCGGTCATCACCAACACAAAACAAAACCAACAAAAACGCGCTACAAACAAAATGCTCACAAGTTAAAATTCCTTCAACTCGCATAGTGGTTCGACTCTTGAAATCCAGTCTGGCACAGTGGCCTTCAATTTGTGCATAATCCAACTGCACCACACCCCGGATCATGAACCGCTCTTCACAATTCCTCTTGTCAACCGTACAATGATGATAGCGGGATTCCGCGAGTGACAGGCACTTCGCCTTTCCTTTCCTGTAAACGAATTATAGACCGCCGGTGAACTTTGATGCGATCAATAAAGTTCTGGTTGTGTTCGACAAGGGGGCGCTCGATGTACCGTCACAACAGGTCATGACGTCACCGGGCGATTCATGCATATACGAAGCTGACCATGCTGGGCGTTATATCCGGGCGTCCGTGCGGTGCCTTTCATGTGCAGCTTCCTCGAACGCCGCACCGCACCGCAAGCGGAAGTAGGTCCAGACGTCTAGGAGGCATTCGTGCAGCAGGCATCAGCGGCGTTTGAAATTGATTTACAGGATAGAAAAGGCGCAGTATATGTCACAACTCTCCGCGGACACAAGTACCACGCCGTAAAGGAAGGACTGATTGATTTATAGGAACGGAAAGGCGCGGTAAATGACTCACTTGTTTTCTATGGACACCTCAACCGCGCCGTAAGGGAAGGGAGGAAGGTGAGAATGGAAGTGAAAAGAGAGAAAGAGGAGCCGTAGTGGAGGGCTACGGAGTTATTTCGACCACCTGGGGATCTTTAACGTGCGCTGACATCGCACAGCATACGGACGCCTCTTCGTTTCTCCTCCATCAAAACGCAGCTGCCGAGGTCGGGTTGGAACCCGGGTACTCCGGCACAGTAGTCGGGCGTCTTGCCACTGCACCACCCCGGCGGGGCAAGGTAGGAGTGAAGAAGAGAGGAAGACAGAGGTGCCGTAATGGAGGGCTACGATCTACCGCACCATATTGGCTTTTGCCTCATCGCACTTCAGGGGTCCAATGGGCCCTCTAGCATTTTTTTTTTTTTGTATTGGTGGTAAGAAACATTTGCATTGAAGGTAAGAAGGTCTGTGAGTGAGAAAATTGTGTACGATGTAATGTAAAATGTGCAGTTTTGTAAAATATTTGCTACGTTCAAACAACGCAAGTGAAGATGGGCACGAGAGGCACTCCGCAAGGGGCAGTATTATCCCCACTTCTGTTCAATATTGCACTCCGCAATCTTCCACCTCTTCTAAATCAGATACAGGGCATACGACACGCCCTGTACGCTGACGATATAACCATCTGGACAACTAGGGGTAGTATGGGAATGATGGAAGAACAACTACAAACAGCGGCAACAACAGTTCAGAATTATGCACGAGCGTGTGGACTAACCTGCTCTCCCGAAAAATGTGAACTCCTAGTCTTCCGCCAGCACAAAAATCAGGCCACGATCGACATCCACGTTGACAACTCACCCATAAAGGAAGTTCAGACCGTTAAGATACTGGGTCTATGCATCAATAACAAGGGCAACAACCACCTCGCCATCCAGAAACTCCGCCTCGTGAGCGAGCAAGTCGGCAGGATGATCGCCAGAATAACGACGCGGAAATCAGGGATGCGCGAAGAAGATACTCTCCGACTGGTGCAGGCCTTCGTCGTGAGCCGCATCGTCTATGCGGCACCCTACCTTCGTCTCAAGAAGTTTGACATCAAGAACCTCGACGTCATAATCAGAACAGCCTACAAGAAGGCCCTGGGCCTCCCTCTTACGACATCGACGGACCGGCTTTTACGACTGGGCGTCCACAACACGGTAGACGAGCTGATTGAGGCACACCTCACGGCGCAGGTGGTACGACTCTCCACGACTCTGACTGGCCGACAAGTCTTGAACGATTTGAACATCAATTGCCCCGAACAGCTAGACCCTAAAAGCGACATCCCAGCCTCATGGAGAGGACAATTCAAGGGAACTCCATTACCGAGGAATATGCACCCCGACTTTCACCAGCCAAGAAGACAAGCACGAGCGGAAGCTATAAAAAGGCACTACGGCGGGCGCGAGGGCGTGTTCTATGTCGATGCTGCGGGTCCTGAACAGGGAATGGCGGCCGTTGCGGTAGTACACCAAGATAAAACAGTGGATGGACTAATATTACACAGCCATGACACACTGGCTGCGGAGGAAGTGGCAATTGCCCTAGCTGCGACACACACTACCTCAGAATACATTCTTACAGATTCACAGACAGCATATCGCAATTACATCAGGGGCAGGATTGCACCGCTAGCAGCTAAAATCCTGCAAGATAGTTACACCCGTGGCTACCAACCCATGGATAAACACTTAGTATGGGTACCAGGTCACCAGGGCATCCCAGGGAACGAGAGCGCACACGCCTCAGCCCGAGCATTTCTCCCCCGGGCACCCAATACGGATCTCGTGGAACCTCCTATCCCATTGCTAACTTACACCGAAATACTTCAGCACTTAAGATTATCTCGCCGGGTCTACCCTCCACCGGCAAAGACACTAGACAAAGGGGAGGAGATACACCTCCGCAAGCTACAGACCAACACTTTTAACAATCCACGCAGACTACACGCAATAGATCCAGAGTCATTTGACTCACAATGCAAATTCTGCGGGGAGAAGGCGGACCTATACCATATGGTGTGGGCATGCCAGCGAAATCAGACTGTCACTATTAATAACCAGCCAACGCAGGAGGGGTGGGAGGCAGCTCTGACCAGCTCGGACGCAAGGGTTCAAAAAGAACTCATCGGAAGAGCGCGGACAGCAGCCTACGCCAATGGGGTTCCGGACTGAGGACTCCAACCGCCGCTACAACCTCCTAATCATTTTCATTAAAATATTTTTACCACCACCACCACTAATCGCCACCAAAGAAGCAATCTTTATACAAAGAGAAGGGTGACAAATTTGAATCGCGCGCCAGATATTGGCACCTGTGGAGAGACACTACGTATACTAGTATACAGAAACGTCTACTTTACCAAAACAGGCCCTCAGAGCTATAGCTAATGTAAATTACTTATGCCCTACACAAACATTATTTTCAAGGTACAGGATCATGCTAATAACCGGTCTACACGAGTTTCGGGTTTTGCATATTTGCAAAATCAGAGCTTCACGACTAGGCAAATCATTTAATAAATATGACTCACCTACACGTTGACCCAATGCCTCGGAAAATAAAATAAGAACATTAATAATGGCATGTACCCCGTTCGAGAACTAATTACCTACTTCAGTATTGCCATCTCCATTGAATAAATTTGGATCTACAAATGATTCCATTCGCTCTATTATAACCACCAACTACGTCCGAAGTCTGTTCCATTAGTGCGTTGGTTTTGCGTGTCTGTGCAGCGTACTTTATGTGAAACGTTTTGCTGTTTATTCAGCATCAGATGCCGATTTGTTTTTTTTTTTTTTTTTTTTTTTTTTACTATTTGTTGAAATTACTGGTTTGTTTATGAATGACCCCCGAGGGTATGTCTTGTAAGGAGCCAAGAGTTCTGACTGTTGTATTTGTTGCGCGATGTCTACTTTTTTTCACCCGGTTGCTAGCCGAAGCAATATAAGGGTTGGGAGCTTCGTCAAACCGAAATTGCGGCTTTTCCCCCCTCTTCTCAGCCATGTATATGATTGGAAAATAAACATTACCTTACCTTACTTTATTTGCAACGGAATAGTTACGGATACAGTACACCCCAAGAAAAAGTGACGAGTTCCCAATGTACACGATTGTGACGAATATAATGAAATAGTTACTTTAATTTACTATTCGTTCAAATTTATTTGCTGTTCGATGCACTGGAGACAAAACACGATTGATAAAAAGGCCGTTTATCATCTCCCGTAGACCTTGTACTAACATGATATATTTCCTTATCTAGCGCGTATCGAACAATTATATGACGTCAGATGCGGAAAACTTGCCAGTAATCAGCAATGAACTCAGCCTTTCTGATCGATTAAAACTGAAATCGATTTTAATGGGGGAAACTCTACAGTGACTTACAATTAAATGTAGATTACGAGCAGCAAGAACTAAATTTATCAGTCACGAGCTGGACTGACCCTCCTAATTCTGCTAAGAAACATGCTCCGACTCGGTCAGAAACTTATTGATTTTAGGCAGGCTAGGTAAGAACCCGTAATTGTACTGGATAAACGAATAATGCGGCAGCACCGAAAAATAATGAGATTGGATGCGGATTTCCTCCCATTTCTTAGGCATTCCACCCCAACTGCTTTCAAAAGGTCTAAAAAATATGGTAGGTGGTTTTCATCTTGTTTAGTTACGCCTATATCTGTTACATCGTTCAGGTATCGTTGCCCGTTCTAGCGACAAAATAATCTGCTTGTTGCTTGTACGCAATATTTTGGTAAAAGTTAAAATATTGTAATCAGTGATTTCACCTACGTATGTTATACATGATTATGTTGTCTCAAATAAAATTCGAAGCGTTGCTTAAAAAGCCGGGCACAACCTTTTTGGATAAAACGTCTTAGAATTGTGCAGTATAAAAAAAAAAAAGCAATTTCGACTCTCTCCAGCTAGCCGAAGCTGAAAACAATGTAAAAGCGGTTTTAATTAAACCGCCATCCGGAACCCGAGCAACAAGGCAGCAAGTGAGTGCAATTGAAATTTTATATTTCGTTTTACTGAGAATATAAAGGCCTGCAAGAGGCTCGCGTACCTCCTATTAATTGTCGCGTGAAATTGGTACAACCCAACAATAACTCACAACTCATGACGCACGTTTAACTGAAGGACGGCACCTGAGAGGTCAAAAAAGTAAAAGTTGAAATAAACCAGTTCGGAGCCAGACTCGACACATGCTTTCTATAAACAGGCACAATACCAAAGCAGATATTAAAATTATGTCTTGCACTTTCTTTCCTCAAAGAACGCAATATGGCGAACAACAAGGTTCAGTTACTCCCTCATAGTTACGACTAAAGGTATTACAGAAAGCTGCTGGGCCCGTTGGTACATAATTTTCCAACAGAAACAGCGCGCTAAGACAGGACAGAGAAAGAATACAACCCACAGACACAGCGCTGATTAACAACTGAAGGTTTATTGCACTGCTCGCAATAAATACCAGAAGCATGAAAACTAAGAAAGAGAAGGCGAGGAGGAGTCCCTCTAGTCACTTCTTTGCCGTCGTGGGTTTGCAAGATAACCAATCTCTTTTCTTGGCAGTGCCACTGATGGTTTACTAACGCATGTCGCTCCTTTCTTTTCTATATGATGTAGGCTTCTGTGTGTTGTATTCTTTCTCTGTACTGTTTTAGCGCGCTGTTTCTGTTGGAAAAGGGGAAGAGAAGACTAAAGGTAAGCTGTGCAGCGACAAGTGGTACGAAGACAACAACGCTAGAATGGGAACCATTCTCATAATATTGAAAAGAAACGTGTAGTGTTCTGTGTAGGGGTGAAGGGGCCAAATAATATCATTCTTTGTTGTTGCACCTGTTAAGGCCCATATGACTAGATCTAGCCGGATTTGGATAGAAAAGGGCGGGGCGCTGACCAAACACGCGTCAGGAGGATTGTCTTCTAAACTTTTTTTTTTTAAGCTAAGCTTGTAAACAAGTTTTACTTTGCTTTCGTGCAACAAAGGAGACCAATGTTGCCAATTTGAGACTTCATATTTGTTTCTAGCTTTATCTGCAGTAGAACTGTAACAAGAGCTGCTAAATATGGCCCTGAAATTTAATTAACAAGATTGCCTGCTCAAAACAAAGTCTGCTATTTTATTTTTACTGACACCGGATAAGCAAAGCAGCCACTACGCAGCGTACACCCCAAAACGCAGCGGCGAGATATCTAAAAAACGCTGTTGGGCGTGGTTTTACTGTTAAGGAATAACACGGCTTTGAATCACGAAAGCTAGTCAAAATACCAATTTATAAAGTATCTGTATGAGCTCCAACTCTTTTTTTTATTCTGTTCCAAAGCTTCATGGTTGGACCACAAAGAACACTAAAGCAAATTGTATTTCCACTCGCTTGTTTCTGCTTATTGGGGAAGCACACGAACAACTGGCATTTTTCTCCGTTTCAGTTTCTGACATGAAGTCATGATCGTCTTGTGAAGAAAATTTCCTGACAACTATGTTATTTATATTTATTCAGTTTGTTTTGATTCATTTCTGGAACCATACTGCAGGTCGAGATATTCATAGTATATCAGGTTTTGTGGCTTTAAAATTTTGTGTCAAATTTTTTTCTCAGTAAGGACAAGTCTACGGTAACTGAGTGATAAAACTTAAACTGAAAATCTGTGCCTTGAAGAAAAAAAAACAATTAAAAATGACTTGACCTGTAGCGGGCAAATATAAACGCAACGAACGTTGAAACAGCTTTCTGCCGTGTTTCTTTTAACTCTGAAGGCTTTGTAATAAAAAAACAATCGTTCGGAACTAAAATATATTGTAAATATGTCACTATAACATTCCGTAATAAAAGTTATTACATTAGTTTCGACATGATCTACATGTATTTACCTATAGTCGGAACACAAATAAAAACGTTATGACCGATTAAGTGTGGTTGTGTCAAATGCGAATTAAGGGCGCTCGCGCTTCGGTTTTCCCTCTGTCACACATAATAATTAGCATACAACCATAAAATATCATATTTGGCGAAGTACTACACGGTATAGATATAAACTCTAGTTTTAATCAAGCCCCACTAACGAGCATGCATGGCCAGGGAGGTGTGGGCCTGACTCGGAATTAAAGTGTCTCGGTTTATTTGATTCCCACCTTCGAGGAGTTGCCGGAATGCAGGTTTTCAAATTAGGCTTCCGACATACAGAAAGTCACACATCGGCGAAGTCCAACATTGATGCCTTAGTGCTCGCGTACTGAAAAATATTTACTGCAAGAATATTGCCTCCCTAAATGCACCGGGCCGACAACAGCGTGCTTTCTATTTCCTAGCGGATAGCGGTTTCAGCCTTCGGTCAATCTAGTTTTTAGCATTTCAAGCACGTCACAATCAGCGTCTAGGACGAGATGCTCCCCGATTCTGCTGTGGTTGTCAAGGTAGCCAAAGCCAGCCAAGCCCAACCGGAACAGCCCAGCCGAGAGATGATGATGATCTCCAGTTAGTTACCCCAGTACTCAATCATTCAACTCCCGTACCCCAGAAAAAAAAGAAAAAAACATTTTGCTACATGGTGTCAGAAGCGCGATTTAGCGAGATGAAGAAAGAAGTCCGGAAAAAAGGAAGAAGAGCAAAATGAGAAGAAATTAGCGAAGAAGAAACCGGAAAAGCAAGTAAAGTGAAGTAGGCCAGCGTGGATTTCGAAACCATGGCGGACGGTGTACTGAAAGCTCCGAAACCGCTCGACGTGTCATCAGTGTCGCCAAATCGGTGGGAGGACTGGCTAGCTCCGAGTGGTACGCCACAGCTGTACAACTTCATAAGAAGCCGCCGGAAGTGCAAGTGGCAAATTTCACGACTGTCATCCCACTGAACGCGCAAACAGTGTTTCGAACCCTCTCGTTGAGCGAGGGTGACAAAAAAAGCACTTGGAAGTTGCCAAGCAAAAGTTCAAAGAGCACTTCCCTCCCAAGATAAACCACGCCTACGAACGTTATAGGTTAAATCAGATGAAGCAAAAGGAAGATGAGACCTTCACAGAGTTCCTAACGGCAGCGAGGCTGCAAGCAAAGAAATGTCAGCTCGGAGACCTGACTGGCGAGCTAATCAGAGATCGTCTCATAGTCAGCATATCAACGACGATGTGCGTGAGAGGCTGCGGAGTGATCCCAACGTCGATTTTCAGAAAGCCATCAGTTTATGCAAGGCAAGTGAGCAAGCATCGATGCAGCTGGAGGAAATCGTAAGGAAGGACACCAAAGCAATCGACGCACTCAAACACAAAACTGCGGGCGCAAGGAGGGCAGTGATGGAGGCAAAAATGTCGCAGACCAGTAAGTTCGGTAGACCACAAAGCGTGTGCAAATTCTTCGGATAGTACCACAAGCCTAGACGACACCCAGCAATGACAAGCAGTGCCATAAATATCTAAAGAGGGGGCACTTTGCCACAGCGTGCCGCATGAACAGACATAAAGCTCAGCATCAAGTGCACTCTATCGAGCATAAAGAAGATGCAGAACTGTACGTGTAAGAATTGAAAACGAAAGAAAGCAAGGCAATGTAGCAAGAAGCAATTTGGTTCAGTGATTGCATCTGGGTCCTCATGAAGCAAGATACAGGTGCACAGTGCAACGTATTACCCCTGAAGTGCAAAAAATGGAACTGCATATACATCCATTCAACGTCAGAAGAATTTCAACGTATAGCAACTACCAGACCCAAGAGACGGGAGAAGCCAGAGAAACCTTTGTTGTAAGAGGTCAACCCGCGAGCTGAAATTCCTAGCCTTCGATGCTGATGTCAGGCCAGTGCTAGGACAGAACGCCTGCGAGCTAATAAACCTGGGGAAGAGAGAGAACGCAGTCTAAGAAATTTCAAGGAAAGATATCTTTGAAGAAATTGGATGCATTGAATATATTGAGTATGATGTGGACATCAAAGACGATAACAAAAATTCAGAATACAAGCCCTTCAATAGGGATTTCATATGCCCTCAGGATAAAGTCAATAAATGACTGGTAAGCAAGCAACAGAAAGGAATCATCGAAAAACCAAAGAGCGTACCTTATTCTGCAGGGAAATAGTTTTGGTCAAACAACAAGGAAAGTTATGGATTTGCATTGACCCAGTGGAACTGAACAAAATGCTGCTAAGAAGCAACTATCCACTAAAAACACTAGACGAAATTGTTGCACAATTCAGGACAGCCAAGCGGTTTGCCCTGCTGGACTTAAAGAGGATCCTGGTAGATAAGCGAAGAGCGCACGTGGAAGTATCTGTCTTCAGTACACCTTAGGGCAGGTAGGTACTGCTTCAAAAGAGTGGCTTTTGGAATTGCCGCAGCCAGGTCCTGCGACAATGGGGCTGCGGAAAATTAGAGTCGACAGGCAATTCACAGCGTCGACAGTGCACTGAAAAGGTCATAGACAAATTGCAAAAACTAAATGCTACGCTCAACAAAGACAAATGTATTTTCGGCAAAACAGAAATCAAGTTTCTAGGTCATGAAATAACCGCAGATGGAATCAAGATTGACCATGTAAAAGTATGGAAAGATGACATGAGGTAGATACTTGCCACAGTTGTTCACGACACTGGCGAACCATGATCAGTCATAGTACAGACACTGAAAGGATGCTACCGGCGCAACTCATCCCAAGTGCGTCCAAAGAAAGCTGATCTGCACTGCGAGACAAACTTCCGAGCTAGTTCAGAAGAATGCGCCAACGGACGATCAGCTGGCATGGGCTCCAGCTCACTAAAAGGAGAGAATAACAATAACACCACAGGGACCAAGACTGGTTGCACAGTCAAGCTCGTCGTGAGGCTGTACCTCTAAACAACAACGAAAAAAGGGGTGTCAAGGTAATCAAAGCAAGCCAAATCAAGCTCAGCCAAGAGGCGATGGCGATCTCCGGTTACGGTAGTACTCAGTAATGTAACTTTCGTATACCAGGGTAAAACAACTTTTGCTTCAGTGGCGTTTAAGGTTCTTTCCGCAAAATAGGTACTGCTTCTTCGGTGTAATAGATGTGAAAATGTTTCAACCATTCTCAATCAACGACGAGCTGACGGAGAGATCCTGCATTGTATGAGCATTGCCTTGAAATCAAGGTGGTGGCAAGTGTCGCCAGGGTGTCTTCATCTTCGCATTTTATAAACCGAACCTAATTAATGCCTTAGAAGCTCGCATGCTTAAACATCTGTCCATCCGTTCACCTGAAGCCTTTCGGCAGGTGAGAAAGGGAGAGAGAGAAAAATTAGTTTTGTTTTAGCTTTAGTTAACCCTAGTTGAATTACGATAGCAACAGCGGAAGCTTCTTTTGCGTGCAACATTATTCCTCTATCACATCCTATCAGTATAAGGTGCTACATTATTGAGTACATGGGAAGCTGCATCGGTTTTAGATTTCGATTAGTTTCGAGCGGTTGAATGATTATAGCTTGCACTTAAACCATACGAAATATCTTGGCGCTAGCATTTGAAGCAATTGCGCAGTTCGCGATTAAAACTGCGATGGCTATCAGGCTTCACCGCACTGCACAGCGACGGGTGGGGGATGCATGATGACGTCATTGACGGTGCCGGTACGTTTCCTGCATAGACACACTTGGTTTGAAGAAATAAAAACAAAGCTGCCGAAAACAAAGCCCTAGATATTGTGATATATTGATTAGCACCTTCAGAAAAGGCGCAGCAGGATGTGGGCGAAGGCGACGAACATCATAAATATTACCGCCCGTGACGTCACCATCGAGCTTCTCCGCAGCGCTGTAGTGCTATGAGGAGAAATTCGAGGTTGGATCGTTGATTACGCTATGAGTTTGAATGCTAGCGCAAAAACACTTTCTATGCGCTACCTACAGTCCATGTACATTTTAATCCTTGAATATCGCGAAATTCTCGAAAAGGGATGCAGCTGCTCTTTAAGCTCATCCTTTAAGAGTATGACGCAAGAGCGTAAGCTACCAGCCCACATATAAACGAAAAGAGTTCAGCGCTGCTGAACCAAATGTGGAGCGAAAGCATTAGCTGTCGGTGACCGAACGTTCTTCTTCTTCTTCTTAGTCTTCATCTTCTTCTTAGTCTTCGTCTTCGTCTTTTTCGCGGCTGTTCAAGGTCAAACGTGGCCCTTCCCGGGACAACGCAACGGGCCGAAACCTGGCGCAGTATTGCTATCGCAGTAAAAACCTGTCTTCACGTTGAGAGAATAGGGTACGGCAGAAAAAAGACGGAGAAAGGCCGGGGAGCTGAGAAAACACTTGGTAACGAAAAATACCGGTGGGTACATGCACGTTCACTGAGAGAGAGGGTCGGAAATACGTACAGCTGGACCTCGTTATAACAAAGACAAAGTGGACTGCTATTTCTTCGTTATAGCGGTTACTTTGTTATAGCCATCGGTAACCTTACCCGTAACTCTCACGTGCACAGAGGCTTACCAACCCCAGTGTGTACTGAAGACAACGTAGCTGCTGGCATCTAGGCTACTCGTCATGTGGGCTGGCACTGTTGTGGCCGGCGTATTTTTGAATCCGTACCTGGTGACGGCATTGAGATCACCATTACATTATCACATTTTACTTCACACCGTGTAAACTCTAGAAAACGACTTTGAAAATTTGGAAAAAAGTTTCACTTTGTTCTCTATAACATCAGCCCTCAAGTTCTTGATGCGACTGACAGTAGGCACACGAACCGAATGTAACAGCCAGCTTCGCCAAGCTCGTCCGTTCTCTCCCCGTTCCGCTAAAGCTCCAGCGCCCCAGAAAAATTGCCTATTTTTAATATTAAGGCAGATATGCTGACTGGACGTGGTAAAAGTACGCGCCAGTGCGCGCTCCAGTGAAGCGGCAGCAAGCACCCATTTTAAGGCGACACCGTTAAAGGTCCAGTTCTCCAGTAAATCCGGCCTCGGTATTATCACGATTGTCAGCGAAAACAATTAGGGGGACAATTAAGCTCTTCTTTAAGTGTATGGCACTATAGCGCAGGCCACATATAAAGCCCTGTTTTAACCAAGCCGTATGGACGTGCCTGCATGGCCTAGGGGTAACGGGAATGCAACGATCCTTGCAGACTGATTCTGATATCACCCTTCGTATGAAAGGAGAGACCCGAGTTGGTAGCTCCTGTCCAACGTAACGTCAGGCAAACCTACGTCCAGTCAGTGCACGGCCATATCAGCTGCCAGTTGGTTACCAGCTACAGCCTGCCAGCGCCATACTCGTGATTGTTTGCCCAAAGCGCCAACGCTGGCGGATGGCCGCCGACGCCGGATTTTCGGTGAACGGGGCCTTTCACGACACCGCATTAAAATCACGGGCATGTCACTGGAAGGTAGTCGTTGGCAGGTGACATGGTCGGGTTCTGACTGGCCATCGGGTTGTATGACGTCACGAGACCATATGACACGACCGAGACAATGGCGGAGGCGACACCTCGGCCGCTTCCGCTGTCTGCGCGCTAGCAACCTCAGCGGCCGTGGTATCATCTGTGCAGTCGTTTGCAACAATGCGTAATTTGTTTTTGTTTGTTTTTCCTGCCGTTCGAGAGTTGTGTTTCGTGTATAGTATGTAAGCTACCCGGGCGCGTAATAGCATATTGGATTCCTCTCTGGTAGGTCACAGAGCACCTACCAGGGGTATGTCGGCTGGACAGCGCACACGTATCGTCCCGTTATAAAAATATAGCTTCTGAATGTCAGTGCATGTTTTGTCAAAGTGCTCCTCAAAGTACATGGCAACGGCAAACGAATGAACGCCTACGCGGTGAAAGGAGAATAACTGAATGTTTCTTCTCTGTGAGTCACGCTTCCGTGCGGTGCCGGTGCCCAGCGGCGACCCCCATGCGCACGTATTGCGGTGTTTTGAAAAATACATTGCCTTCTAAATTAGGTTTTATAATTCTTCAATCTGTTTTAGGGTGCACTTCGCTTTTTTTCATGAAAGGCCGACATCGTACTTGCGCTGTGAAATAAGAAAAACGCTTTTAAGGCTTCTATGTACAGGTATTCCTATGGGGCGCTTTCCCATTCTGGACGTCGAAGGCACCGCTAGTGGCGCGCACGTCGCCCCTCAGTGCACGGTGCCTATAGTCTGCGGTCACGTTCCTAAGGCTTGGTTAAAACGGGGCTTTAAGTCAGGTGGTCTTTCGAAATAATGTAGCTTACGGCTGCGTGTTACTAGTAAGGGGTTAGCTGGTTTAGTTAATAGTGTTTAACGTTCCAAAACAAATCAGAAAGAGAGAGAAGTCGTACTAAAGGGCTACGGAAATCTGAACTGCTTAGGAGCCTTTAACATGCACTGACATCGCATAGTACAAGGGTACCTTTCTTTTCGCTTCCATTGAGAAACGGCCGCCGCTGCCCTGATCCAACCCACGCGCTTCGGATCAGCAGTCGAGAGTCTTAACTCCTGATCCGCCTTCAAGCAGCATTAAGAGATTAATTAGTAAATTACATGCACACTTATTTGTATAAGGAATGCCGCAGATAGCAGCCATTAACGCTGGCCCCCGAAACCCTTAAAGGCGAAGTGCTTCCCCCGCCCCCCCCCCCCCTACACACATTTTGTTCGGCAAGTTTTGCTAATGTTCGATCTGTAAAACCAGGGACATGCCGATATTGTTAGGCACATGAAATACACTGCGCTTCAAGAAACCATGCGACCGCTTTCCAAAGACAGAAAAGAAAACGCTACTGCAACGCTCCGCTCGGACCACATCAGTGAGTGGGACAAGCCTACCAAGCTGCAGCAGCTCCTGCAACGCTCAGCTCGAGCCACACTTCCGGCGGATAGTTTTCTGTGAAGGTGCTCGACTATCACGAAATCGGCTCATATTTTTGTTGAGTGGGAGCGGCGCTAAGGGAGCCCGCGCGGCTTCCACGAACCTTTACGTTAAGAATGAAAAACATACTCCCTGCGCCTAGTTCCACATTTAAAACGATAGAAACAACTTTGAGCGCCCACTCTTCCATTGAGTTTTTGCGCCAAATCCGGCATGCATCATAAATTCTGCCAGCAGAGCTCTTTGAAATCAAACTCAGCTATGCGCTTGGTAAAGGACACACTCACTTTCCTTCAAGCTTAGAAAAAGAGGTCGGCTCTCTGCGCTTGCTCAGCGCTTTTTAGTTCCGGCGTCAAACTCTTATCGCATTAAGATTATGAAGATGCTTGTTTCCTCTAGAGGATCAGGCAGTGCCACCCCCCGTTATTAGCACTATTAGCAAGACAGCTGATGGACTTAAATATATTTTACTGTTCTGCCGCTCACTCTCGATGTCCGCTTCACAGGAGCGTACTCGGGCTCTTCTGGTCGCCTCTATCTATTTCTAATTGAAGGACGACAGCAAAGCAAAAGACTACGCGATACAAAAGCACTTTCTTTTTGTCGTGTCGTCTATTTCAGTGTGGTTCAACACCAAGGTTTCTTGAGATACATTTCTTCTTTCCTATTTTGCGGCCAGACCCACGATCTCAAATGGGGGTATAGGCCCTAAACGTGCTTGCCTTAGAGTGCAGCCGACTTTTCCTCCACCTTAACTGGCTCGTGTCTAACTAATATGTGCGTCTCTCAGAGTCTGAGCAGCTTTGGGAAATAAAAAACCCCACAAACCAAACCATCTAACTAAAAGCGGCGCTGAAGAGCTCAGGTGTGCCTCACTGAAGAGAGACCGTAAGATTATACAATTACGTTACCCACATCTGCTTCGGGAGGCAGTGGCTTGAGCAAATATATGTGCCGTCGGCCACCTATTGGTTTCTTCAAACGAGTACAAGCGGCTTTCCTGTTTCTCGGCACCACTGAATGGATAAATTGGTGAGAGGGTGTGCGCCTTCAAATTCTATTGTTTTGAGTTTGAGGCTCTTTATGAAAGAGACCACCCACAAGCCGCAATTCTAGCTGCATCATGTGCGAGTTGGCCGTAAACATTTTTCCGACAGATTCCATCGCTTATAAAGGCAAGCAAGAGGCCAGAGGACCCATTGAAATCTAAATGCGCTGAACACTTGACTACTGCTGCAGTATACCTGCGTAAAATATATATCTACAACCACTGAAAACAAAAACCTCCCTGCGTCCTTGTCATTGGTGCGATATCAATTTACAGTAAATTCCGAATATATCCAATTATTGCTTATATTGAAGTCTCAGAATATTTTCTTAAAAATCTCATGCAAAAGTAGAAGTGTGGTGTTCGCCTTTATGAAGCTCCCGTTCAGCGGAGCATTCTATATATCGATCGGCCTACCTCGTCCCTGCAAGGGGCGCTTCTCCTCATTCTTTCACACGGTCAGTATTTCGAGTGCAGAGCTGGGCCGGCTGCAGAGTCTTAGTACCCACCTCTAAGAGTTAACGCTGTAAAACCGCAGGACGAGGTGAGCATCAATTCCAAATGCAACTGGCCTTCGGCCTGGAGCGAGTACTTTTAACATGACAGTTCTGCCATGCAAAAAAGCCGAAGCATGCAGCACTAGTTCTGCGGTGAAGCCAGCCTTGCCGACCAAGGCCTTGCGACGGTTCTCGCGCGGCGTTCCGTATTTCAACCGAGTTATTGTTATACCCATATTGTACCAGCAACAAAATTAGGCCTCTTATGATCAATCGGGACTTTGGCCGAAGCGCCATCTGCAGCGGCTTTAATGTAAGCCACAACCCCAAAGACACTTCTGCCACGCCGGGAAAGACGCGAGCCCTTACACCCTATTCTGTTCCTAAAACTATTGAGAGCACGTGCTCGCGCCCACGGAGTGGCACGTAGATGTGCACTTCTCATTTCAACATCTGGTGTGAAGTGACGCTCGACGCGGGAAAGCGCGCGCGTGCCCCTCGCAAAAGGCTGCATTTGCGACGGCCGGTGGGCTGTCAGTATGCTGTCGGGACCAGTATCGCAGCAGGAAGCGCGCAGCTAGTCTTTGTACACTTTATACACGCATCTCGCTTATAAAGATCACCTGTTTAAATGCTTTATATAACGAATTGTGGATATATTGAACTATTTCATGATCCCCTTCAAGCTCCATACATCCACAATCGACTGTAAGTGCCTAAGCGATGGCCGCATCTTATCTATTCAACTGAAACATACGTTAAATTGAGTTTAAAGAATCCATGTTTTTGTTTTACTTCATTCGCTCATTCGTGCCCATATGGCATACACCACTGCAGAAGAGAGTGGTTGTCATTATATATTCGCACATTCGGCTTGACAGCACAGAAAGGAGTGACATCATATTACGCACTCTGTCGCTAAGACTTTACGGTGCCATAATGTAAAACGCCACAAATGGTTATCAGCACTTATATAATCACGTATACTCCCATACTTCGGCCGGAAAGATTGTCGATTACAACTAGTCACTGTACTGTCTTCATTGTATTCCTTTAAAAATTATGTGAATACATCGGTTCACGCTTCTACAGCGCTACCCTCAGCCATCGCTATGGCTGAGGGTGGCACTGGTGCAGTCTTGAAGCCACTGGCAGTCTTGAAGCCATAGGTAGCATAAGAGGGTTCTAGCACAGCTTTCGCCCTCGCTCTTGAACACCTTCTACGTGACGCTGGCGGTAACATAGGACGTTCCACGTCCGCCGCTATGGCTGAGGGTGGCGCTGGTGAACACTCTGAAGGTTCGTGTACAAACAACATAAATATCCAAGCAAGTAGCAGGGGGGACAGCGGCCAATGCAGCTCAGTTGGAAGAGCACCGGACGCGATATTCGTAGGTCGTGGGTTCGGTTCCCACCATCGGCACGTTGTTTTTTTCTTCTAATTTGTGTTTAATTATCTTTCCCCTAAACAGATTACATTACTAATTTCTGTGATTATTCAAGTAAATATTAAAAAAAGGCATAAAGTACTATCCCCAACGCTTTCCTTGGCCTCGCCAACTGTTGGCTTCTTTCCTTCATGTATTATAACGAGCACCCTCATTTCCCCTCAATTTATCTATATATATATATTGCTACACTACGCTACGTTCTAATGGCAAAAGCAACAAAATCTATGTTGTCAGTGAATGGCAATTTCCGAAGCAAAACTATTATTGTGGTGTGAATGGACCTGGCTATATCGCCGTTTACACACAATCATTAATCACGAAGTTTTTTTCAATATGAACGTAATGAGTTCGAATTAAATGCAAAAAGCGTTTTCCACTCTTCAATCCGATCCCATCTGTACAAGACAATTATTGAGCTTTTGAACAAACGGCAACCTCCCTGCTGGCACACTGTAGCAAAGATTTCAACCGTGCTGGATAAAGGTATAACGTCAATTCTTATCTGGAATGAAACGTGCATTCAGCTGTGCTCGTAGAGTTCACACACCACGTGTGCGCGCTCGCGTTAACCTGCGTCATGGTTAACGCTGCTTCGTTAACCATGACGTTAAATGCGTTAACGCTGCTTCGACTGTCCCCTAGCGCAGTGCCCTTCTGCATTGCATCAGAACAGTGCTGAAATCGACCTTCGACCGCGGTGGCGGCCTAGACTTGCTTCCTCGGGGAGAGCGCGGCGGTCCACGCTCATGTCGCAAACACGATAGCTCTTCTGCCAGGATCGACAAGTTGCCAAACGAAGCCAATCGGAGAAGCCTTCGCTCGTCGAATGGTAATGATTTGCAGCGAGCGCAGTGCCTCTCTGCCGGAGCTGCCTGCTGCACGCGTGGGGCACTCCGACAAAGTGGAGCCGAAGTCCCACCTTTATCGTGCTCGACGGGATCGTTTCGTGCCGCCTTGGTTTTCATGCGACTGCGCTGAAAATATTCGTGAATAGCGTCTTTGGCGAATGCTTGCGCTGAAACATGCGCTTAGTCTTCAGAATATATATAAAAAAAAAGAAGCTTATTGAAAGCATTGCCCATGTTTTTGTAAACTACCTAAAGCTCGCATTTTTTAACAAGAATTTACAATTTCGCGCTCAATCGCTGCATTTTGTAAATACTGCAGGTTCAGAAGTGGTCCAACAAGTACCCTCGGAAGCCGTGTATGCTATGCTCACATGCTGTGAGTGTTTTTCGAACTTTTCTGAACGTTTTGTTTTTTTACGTATTGTTTATAATTGCAATAACACTCAATATATCCACAAATATTTCCTCGGCAGACTTCTAGTTTTTTTTTTTTTTTCTATCAGTTTTGGAGCACATGTAGGCTACCACTGGTCTTCTATGGCAGTATGACTTAATCGTGTCCGGCGGAGGACAAACTTCAGCAGCAACATTTTGTCATGTATCCGTTGCTGCGACCATGTTCATAAAACGAACCTTACATTGTTGTACACCTGCTTCGTAATTATTTTCAAGAAAGACCGCTTTTGTTTTCCGTCAGAGATTAAACGACTAGCTGCGAGTGCATGAAAAATTTTAAAAGAAAAATTTTGCCATACATTGATAGCATAAACCATCCTGAGCAAAGTGTGCATAACATTATTTTGCAACATCTCATACTTTCCTTACAATTAAAAAATGCCTTATTTAATAATGCAACCGCAAGCTATGCCAGCATTATTCTGTTGCAAATGCATAAATTACCGCTTTTTGGCAGTAGAAACACGCGATATATATTACATCCAAGTACAGCGGCTGACCTTCCCCATTAAAGTCCCACCAATCAATATTCATAACTGCTAACACATAAAGCCTCCAGAGCAGGTAATAAGCACCCATTTTATGAAGTACGTAATATATACTAATATCAAATATAACTAAGTGCCATCCAGGCTTTCGAAATATAATTCCTGTGAAATGCAGACCACGAAGTTTTCATGGCATAATCTAATTGACAATACTGCCGTCCAGATTGTTGCTGTATTTCTATACTTCTCTAAATCATATGAGTGCCTCCAGCGCGTCAGCGACTTGTATAAACATTGAGTTGTCTTGATCTTCCCTGAGTGAGCTTGGTTGCTTAAACTCTTTCATATCGAATCTAATTTACCTCCGTTACCAACTGTAACTATTCCTTTGATACCGTAAATGGTATACCTCAAGGCAATTAGATTACTAGCTGTTTTTCTTTTAACTTCACTTTCACTAGTGATTTTTCTCATTTGTTTTTTTGCCGTACTAATGATTGCGTGACCTATTGTAACATTTCCCGTCACACTGACCGCTTCGCAATCTCGTATTAATGCAATAGGTGAATTGAGCTCTTTCTGAATAAACATTTTACATTTGTTTATGACTAAAACCGTGTCCCTCACTAATGGTGTAAGCCGGTTGCAAAGTTCTTACAATACCAACGATGAGGCAATCGAACTAAAACCTGTATTTCAATACCGTGGACTACACGTGCGATCAGACTTATCCTAACATTACGACATTCAGGGGCTCGCTTGCAAGCGCTAACTACTTTCCTTCAATTTTCCGAAGCGCAGCCTTCAAGACGGTCCTGCTCACTTACGCAAACATTCCGTTGCCACATTTATCGGTCGTAAAATAAAATACGCGTTTTCCATCTGGAATCCCATCCGAACTGTCGTCATAGCTAAGGAAAGGTGGGCTTGAAGAAAACCTTGCAAAGCCTTGCGGGGGTGAAGGGGGGCGGGGGGGGGGGGGGGTCGTTTCATTTATCCTAATTACTCAGGTCATTCTAATCTCATGCCTTCAAAGCGTACGTACGCAATTTCCATAACTCCTGATTGCAGAAGCTCAAACGTAGATGTAACAATCGGTTTCGAGGGAAGGAGAGACGCAGTATCTGTCCCACATCTCCGTGGAGACCTCAACTCACCGTAAGGGGAAGTTGGGTTTAAGGAAGAGAGGTAAAAAAATAGGGGTGCTGTAGTGGAGTGTCTTCGAGTAATTTCGACCACCTGGGGATCTTTATGTTGTTGCTGTAGGAAGGAGGAAAAGAAAATGCACGGGCCTGCTACTGGCTCTGTAGCTGAGCCACCTCCGCTGCCTCGTGAGGACAGAAGAGATTCTTTCCACAGAAATTGGATGCGAGGACTGTTTTGGGAGAACTGCGGTATGGTGGACAAATTGGGCGAATAAAGTAGCAAGCGAGCAGCTCAGTGAAGGAACAGATGCCCTCTCTCAATGACTCCAGGTTCTGTACAAAGGCGCACAAGCTGCTGCAGATTAGTTACCCTTCCAGTGACCACTAACAGCGCAAAGAAAAAATTTTCAAGCATGAGATTACTAAAAACAAAATACCTAACTCTACAATCTCTCAGTACGCATGGTTGAGCTGGCGCTTCTATACGCCCGCAGAGATGTCGATATCAACGTATGCAAAATCAATGACAACTTCGCTTAACTTCCCCGTCGAGTAGAATGTGTCCCTTATAAAGCGAAGCAACAAACATCAATACAAGTAACAATCTCTGCTCTTGAAGGTCGATAAACTGGTAATTATGAAGACGTGTGACAGCTAATTATCTCGTAAAAGTTCAGATATGTTTGCCGTTCATCAAAACAGTGTCATTATTATATTATCATGCGAGTACAAAATATACGAGGACATTAATTTGAACGACCTTGCTCACTGAAGGCGTCACCCCCGTGGCGTTTCTCAAACACACTTGGATATTGGGTGAACTTGCCGCATTGTCTGGGGTTAATTGCTTTCTCTTTTTATTTCATTTTAGCTACCTGCTTTTATGGGTTTTTTTTTTAACTAACGCAACAGTCTTCTTTATTATTGGGTGAAGAAAAATTGCTGTTGAAGTGAAAGCACTTAAATCATTCATTTTCTCATTGACTTCTAGATTCGTTGTTTATTATTGCACCCATATGTTGCCGTCTCGACCGCAGCATGGCCCAATCTCAGACCAAGATTTCTGCGGTCATAGTTGTGTTCTTGCTTCGATCGTGTGCGTTTCAAATTGTGATGTTTAGTACCTCTGATTGCGCAGCGTGCTTATTTGATTTGCTTTACGCATTATACAGGTATACTGCAAATTTTGCTTAGATATGTAGGTTTATTGGAGACTTATACGTATTTTTGAATAGCATGTTGCGATGTTTTTTGTATACATCCACTGAACTTTGTTTCCAGTGACATTTTAGCCCTTTATCAAACTGTGTATTATTTATATTAATAATATTTTATTGTAGCTTCGCATTTCTATTATATATTTTGCAGAACTCGTGCCTTTTATATGTTTTCTGTGTTGCGACGACAATATCATCAGAATTACAAAACAGCTAACAGCTGCTCCTGCGTAGTAGATTAAAATAATGGACAGCGTCATTGAGACTTTTCCCTGGCCATTGCATATGCTCCTGTATAAAAGTATAAACAAGGGTTTTGAATGAAAAAGCTTCAAGTATATATTTGTCCTCTAATTGCTTATTTCATGGCCTCCACGTTTTTCATATCAGTGACGCGGGCTGTTTAGCTGGTTTCGGGCTGATATAGTTCTAAACTTCACGTGATACATTCTTTTACTTATTAAACCGAGACAAAAATTGGAAGCATCGATATCAGTTATTTCTGCCACCGTTTTTGAGACAGACCAATAGATTCTTTTATTTTAAAACATCATATTTCACACGTCTTGATAGTGCGCAGCATTCAAAATTCGTTTGCGGCATTTAATATGCAATAGCATTGGCCATGACAATGAGTACTATAACGAGGAGTCCGTGCTGTTACGTAAGCCTCCCCATTCCCCATTCAGCACAAAACTTCTGGCTATGCGCCACTGGTGTCCGTGTACAAACCACGGCAGGTGGGTTGTCGACACCAGCTTTTTTTTCCTAATAATGCTTGTAATGATTGCGCAATAATTAAAACCATAAAAAATACATACCTCTTCCAAAAATTGGATGAGAGATTTACTAAGACTACAAAAGAAATACTCTGGCTACGGAGGAAGTTTGTTCCTTTATACAGTGGTGGATCAGCGGAGTGCTAATCCGATTGTGATCGAAGTGGCTGTTGCCCAATTTCGGAGACGGCAATATTAGATCTAACAGATTTCTTCAATCAGCAGTTCATTTTGGCGGGTCTCCTTGCGAATAATTCAGTTTTCATAATTCTTCCTCTTGTTTCTTTGTTTGCTTAAAACAGTTAACCTGCACATGAAATTTGTTCCGACCTGACACGACTCAACTGCCACCTATAGCGTAGACGTATCGCATTGTATCAGCCACTACATTCCGTCAAAATCATCGAGACGGAGACGAAACTGTCCATGTGATCACCCGTATATGTCACTAAGGTATGCAATCAATAAATCATGCCCGATTGGTTTAATACACATCCTTAGCTCTCCATTCCGGTGCAGTGTGGCGATGGACCGCTGGGAAAAGGAAATTGATATTGAAATAACAGGTTAAATTTTGCACATTTAATATAGTAATAAGTCAGATGGATATAGCACGAAATGTTGGAAAAAAAAAAGCACGTTAACTACGCGTGGTTTCTTTTTTTTTCTGCTCATTCTCTGTTTCAGCAGAGAAAGTCGTACCTTACCAGCAGCCATAACTACTCGAACAACAAATGCAACAGAACTTTCGCGATTCGACATCACCCCTCCAGACAAAACCTTAGATAAGGAGTGGAAAACCGCCTGGAGGCGACTCCAGAGGCGATGCTTAATGACTCCTTACTTGTCAAAATTCTACCCCAGTGATTACGACCCGGAATGTACAATATGTGGTGAAATAGCCATTTATGATCATATATTTTGGAACTTTAAAGAGGAGCCGCCCCGTAATCTCTAATAAAAGTTCGTACTCTCGAGCAATGGGAGGCCGTGTTGGTCAGCTCATAACTGACTGTTCCAACCATGGTCTTCGAATGGGATACTCAGATCGCTGTCTGGAGTGGACTGATTTCGACCTAGTTGGAACCATCAGCATTTTGCCTTTTCTGGCGAAATAAATGCTCTGAATTACGAATACAAAGAAAGGCAAAATGCCGGCTGTCCTTTGACAGTTAAGGCGGTGCGTCGGGGGCCACAACAGCCGGTCATAACTTGTCGATCGCCATGCAGTCCCAGTGACTGCGTCCCTCGAGTGGCGGTTGGCTATTCACTTGAGGTCGTCGTAATTGTTAGAGGGCCACGGACGATAAACATAAGTCGGCCTGTATCCACGAGGTACCGCGTTTTAATAGTAATAAAGCCAACACAGATAAGTAAAAATAATTGGAAGTAAATAAAGCTAACACCAGTACCTTAATTTCTACTGATGAAATAGGAAGTGCGGGAGAAAAGATTAACTTCAGTTTGACTATTTCGCTGGTTCCAGACGGGAAACACCAAACATTTGGGCGCCATTTAAGCTCTGCCTTTAAGGATATGACGAAGTAGCCTTAATGACTTCCGTTTGGTGCTTGTCCTTGAGGATCCTATTATGCATGTGCACTCTGCAACTCGCTTAGTTACCTACCTTTTAGCTGCTGCCTTTATCAACCCACACAAACTCATTGTTATGCATTTGTAAGCTACCACAGTATGTGATAGATCACCCGACATAGATGTAAACGCCGTTTTAGCTAAGCTGTACGAACATGACCCCGGATTAGCATGACCACGGATTAGCGTAACTTCGGATTAGCGTTCCTTACTCGGGATACAAGGGTCCCATAGGGCATAATATCTCAATCTCTAAAAAGCTACCAGAGTTAGCGGCTGCTCTCAAATCGCCACGGTACGTGCTCTACTGACGTCGTACAACCAGCCGACCAATCAGTGTTAGCCATGTTATCAGCCTAATGCCACCTGCCTCAGGTATTTTCTTTAATTTTAGCTTAAAACGACGAATTCGGCTTTTCTGGAGAATGGTGCCGTTAACGCCACTGTGTTAAGAACAGGTCATAAATTTCCTTCTAGAGGGCAGGGGAATTAAGGCTGCCGAGCGCAATGTCTTAGCCTCATTATCCTCCTCCTAGCCTATCCCAATACAGAAGAAAAGTATCTCCCATAGCGATTAGCCTCGTCTATGCCAGCTGCGAGCCACCTTAGACTCCCAAACATCCAAATGTTATCCACCTACCTGATTTCCTGCCACCCTCCTGCTACTTATGCGTCCTCTTTGAATCCAATCAGTTACCTGCAATGAGCGTTTGTTATCTCGCCTTCGAGTTACACGGCCTTCGCATGCCCATTTCTTTTAATTCATTTCGTATATGACAACATTAACTCTATGTTTACTAAATTATATCCTGCTCTCCTCCTGTTTAATCCTACGTCATTTTCCTTTCCTAGCAACTCTCCCCTGTCCTCAGTTTCGTCCCAAAGCATTTTTTTTTTTTTTTTTTGCGTTCAAGTAGCCCTCGAAAAGCCAGGTTAAAAATGAAGAGTGCATTTGCGAGCGCGGAGGTTTCGGCCTACGCGCGCGGAAAGCACGAGGCCGCTCCTCGAGTGTGGTGCACAGTGAAGAATGCTTACAAGTGCGGCGTCCATAGCCCGACTACGGAACGAGCCCGGAAGGCACGTTCAGGCAACCGAAGAGACTCTGTTCCCAGGCCTGCATAGCGAAAAGGGGACACCGAACCATCTCCGCTCTTGCGTGTAGCATGTACTTTTCGTCAGTTGCCATTTGTGAAATGAACGGTCGAAAGACGGCCGAGGACTCTCTGCGAAGTCTTTGCGTGAACTTGCATCCGTGAACGTAATCGTTATTTCGAGGGCTTCAGATAGGAGATCTCAAAAGACGCGAGCTTGAACATTCTCCGTGCCCAATTACGGGAGGAGCGACGCCAAGGCAACGAAAGCAGGTGAAGCGAATATATTTAACTCCAAAAGTCATTGGTTATATAAACTTTTGATCCGAGCGATGTTCCGGAGCGAAATGAAGACAAAAAATAAGGAAAATTCAGGCCATCATATATGGTGACGTGCGAGCTTTCACAGTGTGTTGGTGTTCAAAGGAAGCCGTGACGACTCATCTGGAGGAAAATTGAACTCGCAGACAGTCGTAAGGGGCTTCTCGTCCTCTGCATGATGAACGCCTAGATGAGGGCCTCGATCCAGGCATTGGTGGCTTGAAGGCTCCCGGTGCTCCGCTTACGGCTCACGTAGTTTGGGCTTGGTGGAGCATAATGCAACACACACGTCGGTTGCTTCCAACGCTGTGCGCCGATAAAGGGATTTTTTTTTTTCTTTTATTGCGTTGCACTACTAGCCGAAACCAAGGATTTTGCCGATGTCTGTCCGAAGCCGCTCGCTCGCTCTCTTTATTTTCGTGAACTTGAAGTGGAGAAAGAGAAGGTGAAGACGCGCGCTTCGCGCGGCTCAGCATTGAGGAGGTGGAGCGGCCGCATAGCTGCTGCAGAACCCGCTCTCTCTCTCTGCCCACCTGTCTTTCCGTGAGCTTGAGGAGGAAGGGAAAGTGGCGACACCCGCATTACGCGTTTTTTTTTTTTTTTCAGTTTAATGTAGCAATTCAGAAAAGTCAACGACAGGTCACCCGTCTGGCTTGCTGGGATGAGATTGACCGGAACTTCGTAAAGTGTAGAAAGTAGATTGCAGCAACTGAGGACGGAAATATTGGACATCGACGTCTACATCCTGCCTTGTGAGTGCTTTTCAACCGAAGTGTCGGTGTCCAGGTTAAAATCGTCTTCGGGTGGCGACTTTGCTTGCTGGTGCGACTGGGTTGACACTGGAGGCACTGAAGGAACAAACTTAGGCAAGATCAGCGCCACAGATACGCTGAAGGTCGAAGAAATGCCCTTTCGAAGATTGCGTACTTAAGATATTCGGGTGGCGCAGATGGATGAAGACGTCTATGTCTATTGAGTGGTTCTCTGGGATGAGGATGGGTGAACGAGATGCCAATAATAAGACGCAACCACGGCAGCTTCGTGGGCTGACGAATGCAACTTTCCAGATCCAATGCTGTTGTATCGCTAAATAGGAGACGTACAGTTAAAATTTCGGCTGGAGATCATAAACTTGTAAGGTGTGCGTGATCTTTCCGAGAGACGAAAAGAAGACAAGCCTGTCTGCAGTCCGAAAGGACAAAGCGAAATAATTTTGTTTACCAATGGAATGCAGGCCAGATAGACCGAAAGGAAACTTTAGAGATAAAGGGCTCAGAAGTAATCAATATTCCTGCGGTATATATCGCCCTGTTCATAATTGTCGAATACTTTGTCGATGCATTCATATTCTTACCAATAATCTTACATCCATTCGTCGCCTGTCCCTTTGTGACTCATTAGTCATAGTCTGACTTCTTTAAGCCCAATGACATTCCAGTTAATGCCCGCTAGCTCCCCAAAAGGTATTTCTGAGCTAGCCTAAATTTATAAGGTTCTAGTTTTAAACGTTATAAAGTTCAATGTCTTGAGCGGTCTGTCTGAATACAGGTATTCTTAGCATCATCCACTGCATCAACTTCTCATCGCCGCCTTGAGCCGCTCTCTCCGGGATTTCGGCTTCGTGGTCAGCTGTAGTAACGCTACGCCTCGTTAATGCAATATCCGTTAATAGGGAGTACTCTAATTAACGACATCCTTTAGGAGCTCATCATTTTCAGTGTATTTACGCCTTGTCAGTACAAAACCTTTCTGTCCGGACAAAGAGAGAAGGCGAAAATGCACTGAGCCCTCCGAGGCCCATGTATTCGAGTTCCGTCTATCCAGCCGTATCGTTTTCTGCGTTTTGGATGCACGACATCAGCCAGACTCAGGTGAAAAGAAAGGAGAGGGCTCTTGCTTTATCACAGGTGCATTCTAGGTTCTAGTCAAAATGGGAAAGGGTAAGAAACTCAGTAGCGGCTTTATTTGTTTTTGCTTTTTTGTTTCCAAGCCTTATAGCGCCATAGTTCCTAGTCGACCCACCCTTACATTCGCCGTGTATGAATGACTCCAAAAGAAGCGCTCTCCACAGATCACGCAACACTGAATCACTTTCAACAGCTGGTTGCCGGTGGGATGTGAACAGTTTGAGCAGGAGAGATGCCATCCCGTCGTTTCGTTTAATTGATTGTGGCTTAAAATTTCCCTGCGTATTTTGATATCGCGGATAGGGTTGTGAATTGAGGAGCGCTAAATACTGCCCTATTTCTATACCACTGCGCATAGCTGTGAAAATAATAGGTCATTAAATACCCAAATTCTTGTTTCGAATTATTTTTTTCTTCGTTACTTTTTAATGTGCACAATTTGCTTCATGGAAATATATTCTCAGAAACAAAGAGCCCATATTACCGAAACACGACTGTATTCACATAGGTAGTTGTGGCCAAATGCTACACCACGGTAACCAAATCTGTTCTCGTGTCGTCGGCTTTCCGGTTGTAGGTGCCGAGTTGCCGCCGTTCTTTTTCCTTCAATCGTCCGAAGGCACCCTCACCTCACCCCCCCCCCCCCCCCCACCCCCCACCCCCCGCTTTCTCTTTTCTTTTCATGTCGCTTCAATTCATAGCTGTGGCAGCCCTCTTTAAACTCGTTGCGACCTTTATACAGCTGCGAAACAGCTGACGACAACAAAGCAATGTGGGCCTGCAATGCCTGGGAAACCTGACCAGCGATGCTGAATGACCGCCGATTCCATGCCCACGTGACAACATGCTGACAGACTTTGGGGCTCGCTTTCGGCCGAGTTCTGGCGTTTTGTGCCGCAAGCTGTGTTGTAGCATTGGAACGCAGCAACACTGGAGGTCAGAGATCATTCCGCGGACGCCGACGCCGCACCACATCGGGACTCCGAATGCTCCGGCTCAATGACTGAGTGTGCAGGCGCGCTGAGGTTGTCTCGCACTCTTCCTCGCATAACAAGAAAAAAAAAAGAAGAGGGGGGTAGGTTGGTGACATGCCATCGTCGTCTCGGCGAAGAAGACGCAGCTTCAACACGCCTGCCAAGCACGCGCAGTTAGTGCTACGTGGCAGCAGGATTGAATGCCGGCGGTTCGCTGTCCCGTTCTCGCCTAACACATCGGGTCCTGCCAAAATATATTTTGGCAGGACCCGCTGTGCCAGGCGGGAACGGGACAGCGAACCGGTTATGGCGTCCGCTTTCCCTGCACCATGGATTGAGTGCCTACCCTTCGTCGTGCTTGGTCTCTGCGCCGCACTTCGCAACAACTCTTCCACCTGTGCAGCACAGTTAACGTTTGGCACCACTCTCCGTGTCCCTGGCGAGTTCTTCGAGCCCTCGCCACCCACGCCTCCTGACGTCACAGATTATGCCTGCCGACTGCGTATATAGGCAGTGTCATTCCACCACGTCAGCGCCAGTATTCGCGTCGTATCCACGTTCCCCGCGGCCTGCAGCGGTGGTCTTCGCTCGCCACGGCGTTGTACGTCCACCCTTAAGGCCGCCATACGATGGTCTGTACCAAGTGCTCCGGCGTGTGTACTTTCTACTGCATATCAACGGCTGGAAGGACACGAAATCCGTTGATCGCCTTAAACCCGCCCACCTTGACTCAGATGTCATCGCAAACTGTGCCACTGCAACCCCTCCCGATCGTGCCACTTCTCGCCGCGTACGATTCATACCACCAGTTTCCACTTTTCGCCATTCCCCTTCGCTCATGGCTTCATCGCTAGAGGGGGGTCCCTATGGCATGCCATCGTCTTCTCGGCGAAGAACACAGCCTCAGCACGCCTGCCAAGCATGCACAGTTAGTGCTACGTGGCAGCAGGATTGAATGGCGGTGGTTCGCTGTCCCGTTCCCGCTTGCCAAAATATATTTGTGGAGATCCGACGACCAGTGTGTCTGTTGTTCATCTCCACAAATTTGCATGTAAACTTTATCTTCAATTTTTTTGGCGAAATCTGCTGGGAGGGGGGGGGGGGGGGGGGTGCTTAGAATCCTGAAAATGCGGTATTATTTATTTATATATTTAGTTATTTGCTGAGTTATTTAATGCTTTAAACATATGACCCACTTCACAGCGCAGAATCAAACATGACCAAATTCAACCTGCAGACAGCGGCCAAGAAACGAGACATGGAACGGCACCCGAGAAGTCTTCAAGCGCTCGCCCTTTAGAAGAAGCGATGAAAGGATTATTTTGAGGTGGATTTTTTTTTTTTTTGTGTAATGAAGCAGTTTTATTTTTTTAATCCTCACGGATGAGTGGACTTGGCCATAACACGTATATTCGTGTCTTAGGCCCGAAATAAACCTTTCTTTACACCCACACAGCACCCACATAGTCGTGTGGGGAGAGATGGAAAAGGTCACTAGCGTGTGCGAGAGGCTATTATTTTTTGTGTACTTAACGAACGGCTTCATGCAGCATTCTGCTCTAAACATACTTGTTTCCGACAAGACATTATATGCAGGATGCCCCATAAAGTTATTTTTAGCTAGTACCCATGTTAATATGAATCATGGGTCGGCAGCTTTAAATTAGTTGTTGATGCACAAAGGATTACATCAAGGAAAGTTTCCGAAGATAGCAGCGATGGAATATTTGCTCGCACTTTCACTGCAGCAACAGGGGCTCACTCTACTGAACTGTTTCTATGCGCAAAATGAGCAATATGGTCAAAAACTGGTATCATAAAAAAAAAAAAGAAATGAGTTGCCTCCTTTGTTAAGTCTGCCTGACCAAAATGTTCTTCCCGGTTTAAGTCGGCGTATAAATTAATACAGATTCGTCGAACAATGGACGCTATACATTTCCCTGAAGATTTTCCTGTTCGCTTGAAAGCCTCACTTCAGCCGCTGAGGACGCACGGCAGGTGCGCCTTTAAACCTGCAGGCTGTAGAAGGCTCCTGCTCACTCTTCGCTTCTTCCTTCCATCTTTATCGCCATGGACTCATTTTCACAGCCGCCACTGGAAGGCAGGGGCTTTCGCAGCAATTACACACGCTTAGCACACTAAGCACGACCAAGAAAGGATTATTGTCGGAGAAGTGACCTCTCTGGTGCCGGACAGACAAAAACTTCCAGACGCTGAGTCCGCACTCGCGCTCCTTCCGTCGTTCCTTCTCTCCTCGGGTGATCGCCCAAGTAGAAGCAGTACTCCTAAGACTGCCGAGTTGAGCGCGGCAGGATAGACGCACGAGTAGCAGAGTCTGACAACGCGAAAACTGCCGAAAAGATATTACTGGAACAAATCGCCGTTCTAAATTAGCGGTGTCGAAGGAAGCGAGGATTTTATCTGCGGCTTGTGCCCAGGTGCGAAAACAAAATGGAAAAAAGAGGTCTGGAGCACGAGTTAGCCCGACGTAAATTCCTCGCACGTGCCGCCAACAGCCAGTATCAACATCCTATTTTCATCAGCTTCGAGCGCATTCATTGGCGGTTTTGTGATTTCCCCCTCTTTGCAAACCAAAGCAGCGTTGTTTGGCTGATGCTGGAGGAGACGTAAACTAGCCCGAGAGCACGCGATGCATGCCGCGCGCATTTGAATGAGCTGAACAAAGATGGGCCACACAAGTAGGTTTTCATGCTCCACCGTGGCGGAAGTGAAAGACGGGAAGCAGCGTGGGAGGAAGGGGTGAGGGGGGGGGGGGGGGGCTTCATCGTGTGCAAAGTCCAGCACACATCTGTCTTTTTAAATAATCATTTGTCGTCTGGGAACACCACCATGCATCACTTTTGACAGCGCTCGAATTAGACAACGTCATCAAGCCCTTGGATGTCGTAACTAGCGAGTGACCAGGAAGCAGCTAACCAATGCCTACAAATCTGCAAGAAAGTGGCAACAAGTGCAGCAGGTACGGAAAAGTAATGAATATTTTGGGTATGGACTGCGATCGATAGTTGTATTGGTATAAAATTAAAGTAGAGTCTGACTTTAGTCGAGTGTTTGACGGTAACCCATCTGACGAGGCGGAAAGAGTAGAAAAATCGAACAGTCCTCAAACCAGAGAAAAAAAATAAATCAGGAAAAGCGTTGACCTTTCATGGCCCGCACGGGTCCCTCGTTCACAACAAAAGCGAATAGATGAAATAAATTACTTATGTACTGTTTAAGCTGCGTGATGACTGCGCGTAAGTATCGGCAATTTGCCGGACATCCAATTTAAACCATGTGTCGTAGTTTGAACGTTCAGTGGCTCCAGAATAGTCATATTGACATATTTTCCCCCGTATTGACTGAGGCATTGCTACAATTGATGCTGTGATTCCCAATGTCTCAATGTCTCAATGTTCTGCCAAGGCGTTTCCTATAGTACGGCAATTGGCGACGTCATTCCGTGTTGCTTCAAACGCCTGACAAAATTACCTGACTCGCCGATATGTGCTGCTTTGCAATCGTTGCACAGGATTTCGTACACGACTCCAGGATATCGGTTAAGTCTGAACTGGTCCTTCACATTAACAAGTTTCCGCTTAATCTGGCTTGATGGCACGTGGCGATATGCACTCAGTTTTCCTTAAATATTTTAGCTATTGCCTCGCTGACTCCTGGAGCATACGGAATGCTTGCCCGCTTGCTTCTGACAGTGACCTTTTCTTCCGAGTTCTGGCGTAAGCAGCTCTGTTCAGCTGCCTTGAGCATCTGTTGCTTGTAACCGTTGTAGAAAAGGCCCTTCCTCACGATCTGCATAAAGCTTGCTATGAAATATCTGCCAAATTATTTGCCTGTGGCGAACAAAAAATTGTGTACACTCATTTTTTTTTTCTTTTTTTTTTCTCGACCGAAATTTTAGTAGGTGATCCTTTGGTTCTTGAAATGTACTTACTACCCGACCAGAAAACATTTCGTTGAACCTTAGAGTGCATTCGACCATACCAAGCCGGGAAACTCAGGTACAATTACTACTGCGGAGGCCGCTTTTCAATGGAGGCTAGAAGCACGGCAACCGCGTACTGTACGATGTAGGCATACGTTAAAGAGCTCAGGTGGTATAAACAGTCCGGAGCAATCCATTATGGCATGTGTCATAGCTTGAGTCGCTTTGGAGAATTAAACCTGATATAACCGGAGGAAAACAAGAACACTCATGCGATGAATCTCGTGCCGTGCGCATAAAAGAAGGGAAACGTTGTATTGCAACGTTATCGAAATTAATATAGCACTGCAGCAGCGTCCCGAACAACCTCCAGCCTAAGAAGGATTAGATGGCGTGAC
Organism: Amblyomma maculatum; assembly: GCF_055883805.1. Classification (NCBI taxonomy): domain Eukaryota; kingdom Metazoa; phylum Arthropoda; class Arachnida; order Ixodida; family Ixodidae; genus Amblyomma; species Amblyomma maculatum. Next base: position 49,197,256 of record NC_139347.1, on the reverse strand, counting down.
GCCGCCGCATCCGCTCCGTTTGTCTGAATGGTTTGGCAGCATATTCAGACTTTGTTGACCGAGTTTTGCTGAACAAATATATCTGAGAAAGGTTGTTTTTTTTTTTAATATATTTTTGCACCTTAACTAGGAGCAACAAACCCTAAGTGGACCAGAGCGGGTTTTCTGATGCCAGCAATACTAAGAGGTCATGGCAACAGGGTACGTTTCTACACGACAGTGAAATACCTGCAGGACCATGGCAACGCAGTTATTATCGCGCCGTCGCCCTATATTTCTACGAAGTCTATTACCTTGTATTAGAAGCGGCTATCAGAATAAGCGGTGCGGTTCGTTATGAAACACCGAGAACGTGCTTGCATTTCGAGTACGAAACCATCTGTGCGTGTCTGCGGATTTACAGGCCATATTACAACATGCGTTTATAGAAATGAGTTATCCAGCTATTGATTGTTCCAGACGTTAAAGCCCAGCCTTATATAAACTGCCCGTTGTTATGCTGAACCATGCAGCCATCATTCATACAAAAGTATTTTTTTTTAGAAACAGCCCGTCTAAAGCTTTTTAATGTAGTTGGTATTAGGCATGGCCGCTACGTCAATTTTATGGCAAATCTTTTTGTTCCTGAATATTTATAGAATATTTGTTTAGCCTTCATCTGGCGCGGCCATTTGCTGCTGACTGTTGTACGGCCGTGCGATCGTTTCCTTTGCGGTATATCCGCGGCAGCGCCTCCTCGGTAGCGGCGATTTGCTAGAATTCAGGCGATGCAGATTGTTGTGAAATTTATTTTCACCGCATCATTGTGTCACAGCAAGTTTATATACGTTGTCGCAGAAAAAAAAAATGACGCTTTATTTTGAAATTTAATTGGACATTCATGCTAAATGTGTTGGCAGTAAGCATGTAGTCATGCTAATACTGCCATTTTTGATACTGTACAGCCAGGACACATTTTTGAACAGCTATAAGTATGAGCAATACTCGTATGTGTGCGGCTTCCAATGGCCTTTTCACCATTCCTACCAGCAGTAGCGAATCGCACAATAAGCCTGTGTTGTTGCTTGGGTGGCGAAGCGCCAGTTTCAGCAATAAATTATCTCTGTGTGCTTATCTAAGTTTCAGGACTGACAAAGGTAAGTTTTGTTGCGCTTTAGTCATAAAAACCCAATAAATTATCTCTGTGTGCTTATCTAAGTTTCAAGACTGACAAAGATAAGTTTTGTGGCGCTTTAGTCATAAACACCCCTGCATTAGGACTGTTTCTTATTATAGTTAGAAAAAGAGAGAGAGAAAAAAATATTAGAAGAGAAAGGCAGGGAGTTTAACTAGGCGGTGCCCTGTAGACTACCCTACACGTGGGGAGGGGAACAAAAGGAGAAAAACAAAGAAAGAGCGCCAAGGTAAGGAGTCTGTCACATATCCAGATATATCACACATCACATATCCAGATATCCAGAACTTGAGGAGCGCCTTCACTGCTTTCCTTTCTCATGAAAATGTTGTCCAAGGGCCCAGAACGTTAGCTTTAGTAAGAGCCCGATAGTTCAAGCGGCGGAGTGTAGCAGCCAGAGAGGCACGCTCACGCTCAACCTGAGGGCAGCCACAAAGTTTGTGCGCATTCGTTTAGTCCCACCCGCACTGCTCACACGTTGGAGAGTTCGCCTTTCGGACGAGATGGGAGTAGGCGTTTGTGAACGCCACTCCTAGCCACAGGTGACACCGCTTTATAGCGTCACAGCATGGGAGGACGAATGGTATCTGCAGTTAAAATGGTCAAAGTGGTGCCATTGGGATGCCCAGCCTGCAGGCGTAGACCACAATTGTCTAGTCATGTTTCGGGTGAGCAGTCGAAGGTGCCTTGCTGCGTCGGTTCTTGTCAATGCTATCTGTTGATTGTATCGTGAGCCGAACAATGTCGGTTGTATCGTGAGCCGATTGAGCAGCATCGCCAGTTAAGTCGTTACCAACAATTTCATTAGGGCCTGGTATCCACTGATAGACCATTTTGTGACCCTATTTTAATGCTTAGTGGTGCAGATGTCATATCTCCGCTACAAGTTGCTTATGGCTCAAGACCGATTGAAGACATTGTAGGGCAGGTTTATGATTACAGAACACCGCCCATTTTTGAGGCGCTTGTCTAGAAATATACTTTACCGCAGCACGAATTGAGGACAGTTATGCTTTAGTAGAGGTAGTATTAAGTGAAATTAGATGGTAAATGTTTGCTTGTCTTGCAGGAACGATAGAGGTTACCGAGCCATCTGTATAGACGTGAATGCGGTCCCAAAAGTCATTGTGTAACATTAACAGTGTCAGTTTCTGAGGGGATGGCGTTGATAAGTTGGATTTCTTCGATATCCCCCGAACAACAAGGCGCACAGATGGGAGATGCAGACCCCTTAGTGGCGACGGAGGTCGTGCCGGAGTGAAGTGTTTTGAGATAGATGGTTGGTGCGTTGCTATGATCTTTGCAAATGCAGAATGTGGTCCCTGCAGAGACATCTGCGCAACGTGATGCTGTGGAACCCTTAAAATATGCCGTATGAGCATTCACAAAAAGTCTAGAGCAATATACTACGAAAGCAGGTAGTCTTTGGCGAGTGCAATACTTCACAATGTTGATGCGCTCCGAGGGAGGCCCAAACATGTGCGAAGGGCCTGACCCTGTACTGCTTCGGGGGCACGCAAATTAGTCTTGCACGTGTTTGAAAGTAGGGGCGTACTGTACGGCAGGAATCTTAAAAATAGCGTTCTGTACAACTGCAGCACTGACTGCCGACGAGTCCCACTATTTTCCGCCAAGGAAGCGAAGTAGGTGAGTGATGGATGTTAATTTATTTTTATTTTAAATAGGGTGCAACGCGGGTTGCGGTCTATCAGAATCTCTAAGAAACGATGAGATTTGTAGTAAGAAATGATATGGCAATCGATGCATACCGGATATGGATTCATGGATTTGCATGTAAATGCCATTAGCGCGCCCTCTTTCGCGTGAAGCGCTGAGACCTTGCTTCTGAACATAAGAGGAAGTTATTGTTGTTATTGTTGCTGTCCATTTAAGTCTTGCACGCACCTGTAGACGCGTCACAAAGGCGGCCCAAATGTAAATGTCATCGGCGTATACATTGATATCTGGACGGTGGAATGGAGGTAAAGTAAACAAATTAGTGATGAGCACACCACACTGCGGCACGCCGCGTTGGGTTTGATAGATAGCAGTCGAGCCACCTTCAAACTGATTATAAAAAAAAATATCGTTTTATCAGACTGCTCGATCACCGATGCCCACAGTTTCCAGCGCATCAAGGATGGCTTCATGGGCCACGTTGTGATAGGCACCTTTCACATCAAGAATGCGTGTCACGGACAGACGTTTCATTTGCTTCTGTTGTTGAACTGTAGACAAGAGGTCCACGACGCTGTCAATAGAGGAGCGACCCCGCCGAAAGCCGATAATTGGTTTGGGGAATATATTAAAGGGCTCGAGGTACCACTCAATGCGCGTCAAAACCATTCTTTGCATGATCGTTCACACGAAACCGGCCAAAACTATTGGCCTTTAGGATGTCAGCTCTAGTGTAGATTTCCCCTGTTTTAGTAAGGGTATCAGCGGACTAGATTTTCATTATTGAGAAAAGGGCCATCAAGCCAAGAGTGGTTATAATGTTTGAGGAGCTCTTCTCACGCGTCGTTGCCAAAATGGGACAGCACAGCGTGTGTGATTTCATTCGACCCTGGTGGAGACGAACGCCCACATCTAGCAAGAGCAGAATCGAGTTCCTCACGAGAAAAAATGACGTCCATCGCTGATTCCCGTGAGGCAGCAGGAACATGCTGGGAACCCGAAGTAGTCGTTGCACTCACAATTTTCTTACAAAGACAGTTGCTACTTCAATCTGTTAACGATTTTGATATATAGCCAAGGCACAGAATGGCTGTCTTTGCAGTGGAGATGAGGGATATGGGCTTTCGGTAATACAAATGTGTTGGCAGAAAGACTTTCAGCGCTGGTCTGCCAGAGTATCCATTCTTCGTTTGATTTTTTTCTGCTTACGTCTAGCTGCTCTGAGATCAGTTAAGCACTTGGTTCGTCTGTATCGTCTTTCTGTTCGTCGCTGAAGAGCGCGTAGGCGTTCTAGTTCGATATCAAAGTCACTGCGTATTTTAGATGGCGAGATGTGATTACTAGCAACAGTCATGATATTTGCTATAGTGTCCTCTATATCCTGCCAGTGATGGCTTCTTTGCACGCCTCCTCCACATGCTTTTGAAACACCGTCCAGTCGATGTGCATGAACTGCTGTGGAGGACGCACCAATTCCATTTAGTTTTAAGTAAGAATCCGGTCACTCCCATGGGTCTCCACATCACAAAACCTGCGAACACACCGGTGCAAAGACCGAGAAACTAACGTCAAGCCCAGGCAACTGCTGTAGGCACAGCCGCGCAGGTAAGTCGGACTGCCGTCTTTCCGTATATAGAGGTCATTGTCGAAAGCAAATAAGGCCAGATTTCTTCATTTCGCGTTGATTCTGGTACTTCCCCATAGTATGTGGTGGGCGTAAAATCACCATAAATGATCCAAGTAGCCAGGGTTGCTTCCATGATGGCCTTCAGCCTTTGCCTAGGCCTATATTTTCCTCGTGAGAACATTTAGGCTATTTCCACTCGTCAAAGCAGGGTAGATTATCTCCATATTGCACTTCCTTATTCCTTAACGTCTGTTTATTGGTTAACTTTGATAGCTCCATGCTTGTTGTGCTGTCTGCTGAGTTAGAAATCTTTGTGTCTTGGCGTTTCTTTATCATATCTTTCGTCTCTTGAGAGAGATTATTGGTACCCTGTATAGCTATCTTACCGCCTACGTCTACTGTGCGCTCCATAATGATATCTTTGAAATTACTAGTCATTGCTTTTACACTGACGTCGTCCCCGGTTTTGAAGCCGAATATCTGCCCTGCAACGAGATTCTGAGGCCCACTTACCGCTAGCTCATCGATGTTCTTCGTCCTTACTAGTTTTTGCGGTTTCTTTTTCGAACTCAGAATAACCCGGGCCTTTTCCCGGGGCCTATTGCATTTTTAATCTCTCCATTCAAGCTCTTCCCAATTCACTTCTTGATCTACCGCTTGTGGAAGAAGGTATATCCGCAAATTATTTTGTTCAGCGAACTCCCCTAGCAACTTCTTCCTTCAGTTCCCAAACCCTTGGCCATATTAACTCCCTGTCTGGTCTCAAGCCAGCTTCTAGCCTATGTTGAAATTGAAGTCGTCCATCAGTGCAGTTCAAAGATTTGTTTTTACCATCGCTTTTTTCACGTTTTCAGTGAAGCTTACGACTATCTGGTTATCACGGCTGTACGTATTTGAGTGAGCGTTTACCGACACCATTCTGTATCTCCTCTTCAGCGTAATTTTTATATCTGCCATCCACTCATTGAGAATCTGTCTACGTTGCTACTACTTCTTTGCTGACCAGGAATCCCGCATCTTTCCAGAGGCAGATGCACTACTAGAATAATCTTCCACCAGCGTCATGTTTCTTGAGCCAGGAACGTGGTGTTAGGCAATAACAGAGCGTATGTCTATAGTGGTACAGGTCAAGAGATTCTCTCCCAGAGGTTCTCTGGGACAGGATTAGACCCACTCTCCCTGTGCACCGGAAGCTGTCTGGCCTTTAGAGTCAAGTGGATTCCGGTGCCTTGGGAGACTGGGTTCTCAACCTGAAATGAGCTATACTTCCTCACAAAGTCGTGAAGTTTGTTTTCTTGGAGTGCAATTCCGCCTTTGAATCGTCACTTTCCGCTGTCTAAAAGATAGCTGCAGCAAGACAGGCTACAGGCTGCAAGTAGGATTTTGAGTACAACAATGTGCTGTATAGAACCACTGGTAAAGGTCGCCTGTGTTTAAGCAAAAGTTTAGCATTTCTTGCTAATAATAGCATAAGATCCATATAATCTGCCAAAGAGTGTTCTTAGTTATCCTGGATGAAGGAGCGGATCAAGACAAGATTTTACGGACGCTCAAGACATAGCAAAGGTTACACCGGTACCTCTTAGCTCCATATTCCAAGCTCGTGTATCTTAGCTTGCCGTGTTTGGCATTAGCCAATAATAAGGCTAAGAACTTTGTGGCTGAGTTTTTTTTATTCTATACAAATATGCCATGCCTTTCCGGGCTACAGTAACCGAAAGCAAAGCGTGGAAGCGCAAAATGGCTAGGCGCCTGTAGTTCCTCTTGGGCGAACACCCTGTTAGCATAATAAACTGCGAGGTTGTTATGAACCTTTTGAAAGTTCTAATCGGCAAGACATCAGCGGCTTCAGTATTAATATTACCGATATCTCTCTACCATACTGCTGCACCACGAAGTCCGAGATAGAACTGGCGAAGAAAACGATCAGGCCGCCTTCGACAGCAGGCGCGGCACTTTCTAGAGATTTAACGTTCAATTACAGCTCTTCCGTTGCAGCTTGGCGCAGTACGAAGTACTCACAAGCTTCCGCGGTAGATATGGGCTCCTGCGCGGCCTAAGCCGTAAGCGACGCCTTCTTAGCAGAAGGGGACAGGCTTGCCAACAGTCACTTGAGTAGGATGAACACACTTATCTCAAGATATGCAGATGATTTCTCGGTTTCGCTAACCACAATAGAGTTCTCCACCGTGTAATTGATGTATTAATGGTTTTTAATGAAACTGGTCTCGGCTTTCTACTCCCATTGGAGACATGCGAAGAAACTGAAAGCGTTTTTTTGTTTTCTTTTTTTACCTTAAACCCTTTCTTCTTGATCGTTCTATGGGCAGAAGACGACTGATCCGATCCGCAACTACAGATCTGGTCATTCCAAAATTGCCAAGGCAGACATGGCCGTTTCTGTCTTGGGACCGGCTCTCTTAAAATATTGTATTCATCTCATGGTTGATGTTTTCAAGCATCAATATTTAGGTTTTTGGACGTGGAACTTTTATTTTTTTTAATCTTTTGCTCTATGTTTTAAAGCGGTACCTGTTGAGGCCACGTTTCCTGAATGCTTTCTCATCATAGTACGCGACTTTATTCCTTAGAAAAATTCGAAAAGCAATTTCAATATTTTTTTTTTTCAAACACATGCGCGCCTGATGATGATCGGATAGATAAAAGTGACGCAACGTTACGACAGAGTGCAGTATTGAGAGGCAGCATAATGAAGAGAAGTAAGGTATGACGTCATGAAAGCGTGCCGTGATAGTGGACCAGAACGCCAACAAGTTGAACCGAACACAATGATGTCGCCCTCAGGTGACTGCATGAATGGCTAGAGTTTACCCTTGGCGTTAATTAAAGTACAGAGACGTGCCAGAGCTACTGAACAATCCATCTTGCATTGTATAGCTACTCTACCTCAGTCGTCGACAAAATTCTCGTTACCATACGGGTAAGCGTTTTTTTTTTTTTTCGTTTTTTTTTTTCGCAGCTGTCGTTCTAAAAGCTTCGCTTTGTTGCAGTGCTGGAGCACAAAGAGGGAAAGCCTGCAATTCTTTCCCCCAAGCCTGCCGCATGGTTCAAGAGTTTCGCCCGTACGTGCTGCGGACACCGGCTCGTTAGCAAGCTAATGAGCGGAAAAACACGGACGCACGACGCCTCTCGAGTCGGAAGACTGACATATGTGCGGGAACCATTCACACGATGACGCGCGGAAGTAAAGAGCGCTGAAGGAAGAGAAGAAATTAGCGGTGGCGCGATGCAGGAAAAGAGAAACTTCGAAATTAACAGGAAAACAGTGCCCGCACTTTGCCGCCCCGAGCATGAGCGCGTGAGGCATGAAGGAGCGCGAAATGTCGCGAACCTGAATTAAGAAAGCAAGCGAGCGTGAAAACAAGCAGATTTACACCGCAATGATTTCTCTTTTTGTCTCTCTGGTTAGCTTCGGTCCCATATTTCCTCGCGTCACTTTCACCTCGCAGAGTTACTGGCGGATGCTCTTGGCGAAATATAAAAGAGAAGGAAACACGGAAAGAGAAAGTGTGGTGTACGTGATAAGGTCACTGCGCGTGCTATTTTAAAGGCAGGCCATTTCTTCATTATCACGCAGTTACTTGCTCGTGCGGTTTATTTATTTCTTTAAAATTTGCTTATTCGCTTGTGTGTTATTTTCTCTTTAATGGTTTGTCTGATTTTTTTGTTTGTTTGTTTGTCCGTGCTGGTGGCCAAACCGTATTTTGTCAGAATGAAACAGGGTGCAGGATGGGAAACGGCTTGCAAGCAATGTCTGCATCCTGCTTGCGCTTTACACAGAATATGAATGTAAAGTTCCCTGTCACGTTTCCTGGCGTAATTTTCGTACTTCAACCCCCTACTAGGCGCTAATGGAATATGTTTGTGTCACAGCATTTGAGCCAATAATTTAATCTCGAATCTTTCGCTATTTCGGCTTTCTTTTTGCGAACTTACCTTCTTTCTGTATATGCGTGTGCGTGTGCGTTTGCGTCTGCGTGTGTGTTAAGTATTACATTGAAGAAACCTGAGTTTCTAAGAAGCAATAGCGTTTTTTTCTAAGAAGCAATATAGTTAAACCTCGATGTAACGAAGTTTAGGGGAGCCAAAAAATAATTTCGTTAAATCGGGAACTTTGTTAAATTGAGACCGGCATTCCTCGGTGATTTGATTTGATGAATTTGATTATGCTGTGTAGCCGCAACCAGAAAGCTACCGCGGCACTATTCTCGCTAAGCGCAACTGCTTCGAAAATGAAATAATGGCTCGTAGAAACAACCTACACCACCAGTGCGCATTAAAAACAACAAATATTGTTACGTCAACAAGAAGAGCCGCAGGGCAGTGCACTTTATCTCCTAGCAAAAATGTCGGTGATCTCCACTTGCATGCGCTTTGTAAGCAACGAACGAAATGATTCTTCTGGTGGCGTCTCTCGTAGCCTCAGTCGCTTTGGGACGTTATACCCAACAAACCATCTTCTGGTTTGAAGTATGTCCATCGCATCTTTCGTCCCCTTGAGTGTTCCAGCAAGCTGACACATCCGACAAATGGCAACCACCACATCACCCACTATTAGTGAGTTCAATTTAAAATTATTAATCTCGTTTTGCACGGCGCAGTTTGGTAAAATCGGGACGAAGGCGCTCCGCGATGTTACCTTTGGCTCGCAATCAATAAACTTTTGGGCTTTCTCTACAAAACAGACCAAAAGTAATTATTTTCACCTTCATTTTCGCAAAAAAGGTTCGTTAAATCGAGACAGATCACAAAATTGGTTTCATTACTTTGAATTAGCCAAGGCATTGGACGTTATGGGCGTTTGAGGGGGAATCGGGATATCTTCGTTAAATCGAGTTTTGTTAAATCGAGTTTTGACTCTATAACGCTTAAAGACGCACATTTCCAGTCATTTCATTTCCTGTATTGGTCTTTTTTGGTTCGAATACCATAACTCTCTTTTTTTTTTTTGCGGATTTTCTGCGAAATAGTTCTTTAACGTGATTTCTTCACAAACTTTCTGTAACGTCGTTATAACCGTCGATATATCCGCGATAAGGCAACGACTGTGCTATGTTATTTACTTTTGCCCTAAAGGAACACTGAAGATAAACTGATAGCCGGCTTTAATAGATTTCAGCATTTTCAAAACACACACGATGCTTCCTCTGTAAACAGAGATTCTATGGACAATTTCGCAAGTTGATTGCAGAGCGTCCACGCAGATGTTTACGAAGAAGACATAGGATTCGCTACCAACAGCGCGCCATTTACCTCAATACGGTAACTGCGGATAGGAGTCTTCTTAACTGCGGACTACAGTAGTTTCAATAGAGTATACGGGAACATTTTGGAATCAAATTTTCTAGGTAATAAAGAAATATTTCCTAGCAGGATAAACATCACTATACCCAGAAAAAGTCATGCAATGATTTTCATAATGTCAGTTAAAAATTTCTCACTTATAATTTATACTAATAGCAAAAAAAAAAATAGATTGGGAAATCACCAACCCGCATTCAATGACGCCGCTCTTCACCGCAAGTGTCGCCGCCACACACGGTGTTATCATGTTGCGTCACTCGAGCAAATAGATGCCCTCCCCCCCTCCTCTCTCTCTATTTGAGGCCACTCGATGAACCACAATTTGGCGCGCCCTTCAAGTTGGGTAACATGCACAGTTTCGTCGGCGGCGTTTAGTGACTCCAACTTAATGACGCGCTCGGTAGCCGCACCTGAGAAAAGGAGACCCGTCGTCGCCTCGCGCAAGCTGGTGCGGCAGCTGGCTCGTCCATCGACGCCTAGCCGCTTTTATGAGCCATTTAAAGCAGAGCCGGTTCCCGCCTGTAGGCCTGCCTGCTTCGGACGGTGCTCGGAGCCAGTGGTGGCGCGTGCTCTTTGAGCCGCACCGGACCGAGCGGCTCGAGAAGCTGCGGCCGAGAGCCTCTCATCTCCGCTGCTCGACCTTCGCTATACCATCTGAGGACCACTTCTCGGCAACTGCCTGGCATAATGAGCCTCGTTGGACATCACAGTCAGTCGACGTCTCATTTGGCTTATGTCCGTTGCTTGTTTGTTTTGTTTTTTTTACCCGGTCCTCTCCAGCAGACATAAGAGAGCGATAACGGCTGGCGTTGCCGCCTGCACCAGACACACCGACGCCGTCTAGCCAGTCGAGGCTATTAGTGTTGGATATCGTGCCTCATCGCGTTAGGAAAGTTAACACCGCCGGCATGGCGCCTGGTGGTTTGGGTTTCACGAGTTGTTCGAATCTTGTCAACGTTTGACAGAACGTTTCTCCTGTATATATCCCGCGACGAGGCTTTCTGAGATGGCTAGAATTATCTCACCGTTGTAAGCTGTATGGCTCGGACACGGATCAGGCGAATCATCGAGGTTATTGCCCCTCTTCTTGCGGTCATTGCGCTAACTAACGAAACCAAACTGAAGAAAACGAGAACGCATCATTGCGAAAAGCAGAGTTATTTTCGCAACACAAAAGTAAGTAAATAATCGTATCTTTAGAAAAACATGGCGACGCATTTCATGTACTGAAATAGACGCAAAGCATTTACTCAGTCTCACTAATCAGTGCTGGTATATAAATTCCTCGGTTGTGAACCATTTGCCACGTTGAGGTTTTAGCAATCGAACTTAAGTTTTTGCGTGTATTCTCTCAATACACTGTGCTCAAGTCGTCCTCGTATGAACTAACTTTGAGCCGTTTCTTTCACATGACTCTGATTATGTGGGATGCTTGAGTCGCCGAGAAGAGAACAACAGCAGTCAGTACCTTTAAAAGGCTTGTCACCACGTACACGGCTCCAGGAGGTATCTAGCCCACTGCCTAAGGGCTCATTTGGATGAAATTCTGCTCGACTTTTCGCATTCGCCTACGTTCTAAAGCATTCTCCTAACGTAAAGGGAAATATGTTCTGCCTCCTTGGACAGCCAGTCAAATGCATCAACAATGCGCTTATCACTTAGGACTCGTCCCTATGGTTCATGAGTTTAGAAGTGATGTGCGTGGAGTATCTTCAAGTTTGTACACAGAGCAGCAGTGCGACGTCGGGTGAAATGCTCCACATTGTCTTTGAGAAAAGAAAAAGTAAATCTTGCAATGAGCAATGAAGCGATACTGCACAGCGAGTTCTGATTGGAAATCATGGTAATTTTAGTCCTTGAGTGCTAAACAATAATATTTTCCCATTTTTGAAAACAATAAATGATTCTAGACACATACGTCCCTGTGCACGTGCCGGCCACAACTTCTCGAACAACTGTCAAGCTGTGACGTAGCAGTAGATTGATAAGACCCCCCCCCCCCTCCCCCCACAATAAAAGAAAAAGTCAGCAAGTCAGCGCAATTGTACACAAACCACAATACTTTTGTTGTATTCTATTTCATGCTTCATGAGTGTCTTATTTTTATACTTATTTTATGATGATCTTATAATCACTAACTGTGACTGCTGTACATCTCTGCGATCATTTCAGAACCATCACAAAAGGGCGAAGAGCTCGCCGTACACGTCCTTTCCCATTGTGTTTTGGTGAACCATGATTTCGATTCTAAAACCTTTTCAGTTTCCATCATTAATGGATTCTGCAAATTTTGATTATTGCTAAATGCAATCAAACGTTCATTGATACACACCACAGTGAACACAGGACAAGACAACAAAAATCTAGAGATCCTGCAGCCAATAGATTTAACGTCAACGGTCTGCAAACTTATTGATAGGAGAACAACCACAAGATTACAGCATCATGTCGAATAAGTTCAGCCAGGGTTGAATGCGGCTCAGGCAGGGTTTCGGCATGTGCACTTGACTACATTTCGCTGTTCTGCAAGGTTCCGCAAGGACATGTAAGTCTCACAAGCAGACACCAGGTTAAATTCGAGCGGTATGTAGTTGGAGAAGCAGCTTTCTTCGAAGCAATCTACTGGGCTCCATGGCAAAGCGTCCTTATGGTGCCCCAGAACCTTATACTTGGATTCGAACTTTTTATTCTACCTGATTACGACACCTGCAATACAACGCTCGAAGGAAACACCTTGGACTGCTTCACCATTTACGCAGATGATGTCATCATATAAATAGATGCGCTGGATTACCCAAACAAAGAAAGCATGCCGAGTCGCAAGGAGCATTCGTCAGCCTTATTTACAGCTTAGACGACTTGGGACTACAGCTGTCGCCAGAAAAGGCACGAATCATCAAAATAGATGGCAAGAATACCACGAACGACAAAAATCAGATCACCTTGCACATTAACGAACACGATATCAATTCCGCAAAAGGGCAAACAAAACACTTGGGTGCACAGATCTCTAGTTGCAATATTGCTTAGAAATTGACTCGTACCGGTGCGGACAAGAGTAAGCAGAGCACGCTATTTCCTTCTAAATTTTTGTCACGAGTTGCATGATTGAAACTGGCAGTCATGCTATGTACGAACCGGTAGTAGACGCCAGTGCCCTTTCCCTTGGACAAATAATGTTTTCTTAACTCCAGTACAAAAGGCGCCATTTTAATTTGAACGGAAAAGCATGCTCCGTTTACCTATCTCCGCAGCTGTACATGACAACTTAACTGGGCTCCGATGTTGCACATGGGTCACCAGGCATGAAATAGACATGGTGGAGCGTGGCAGATATCATGCCAAATGCTCTCTACAGTGGTTGCGGTCGGTAGGGCCCTGTAAGGGTCACCCGTGTACGAGTTCCGTGATCGCGGCCTCAAAAATATCGAAAAGCTGGGCAACGCCCCCCCTTCGCACCATTACCGGACTTTCGAAGCACACGAGGAATGACCGAAGAACTGCTTGGGCTGGTAATCATGCCACCGATAAGAGACATGATCGCCGAAGAGAAAATATGAATGCGACTCTGACTAGAAAGCGTGACACAAGGCAAGCAGATAATGAATGGCATATGAAAACCGAATCAGTAATGCATTAATACCCTTGGAGATAAGCACATCACACCCGTGGGAGGCTCTGATAACCGCATTAAGTCCACAGCGGCCTATAAGTGGCTTAAAGACGGGATATCAAAGAATGGCTCTGACAAAACCGACGCTCCTCGGGCTGAACAATGATGCACTGCGCTCGTACCAAAATAAAAGATGGCAGCAGGCGACGATTGCCTGGAGCAAACCGACGTCGGCCTTTGATACTACGAAAGAGTTCATTTGACAGCACGAGATATTTCTAAACGAAGTAATAGGAAACGCCGGGTATACACCACACATACTTGCGCGGCAGCGGTTTTACGGCAGACACAAATGGCTTCTCAGCAGACACGAAACACTCTAACCGAAAGACGCATCCAGTCTACTGTCAGGAGCAGTGTACAGCCGACTTACAAAGTCTTGTATGGCTTTACACGTGTTTTTCACATAGAAGACACATAATTCAGCGTGTTCCACATGAAGACATGTACATAGTCCCTAGAAGATACGATCAAGTGAAGCAGCACAAGATGTCATTGCGACATATGACAGCGAGAGTGGCCAACTTCGAGTAGGTAGTTTAAGAACAGTCGACTATCGACGTGTAGCTGTGAAAGATGTAGAGAACCGAGGTTTTCTTCACCTACACTCCCATCCCTCCTTATTTCCCAAAGAGTGGTTTAGAGCCATCCCTTCTATTGTAAAAAAAATTCATTCATTCATTCATTCATTCATTCATTCATTCATTCATTCATTCATTCATTCATTCATTCATTCATTCATTCATTCATTCATTCATTATTACATCGTTTGTGGAACATAACAACATGTTCTGCAAGGTATTGAGTTCAACAAGGAGTCTCTAATGATAAGGACAGGAATCCAAGCTCCGTGAGCTGGCAGCGTTGGCTCAGTAGGTTTGTCATTCGGCAACTATTTCCAAACTAAAAAGTTCAATTCCCTCTGCGATGGCAGTATTTAGGCTAAGGTTAAATTCAAAACGCCCGTGTGCTGTGCGATTTCCGTGAAAGATAAAGATCCCTTGCTGGAGCCCATCAGTACAGCGCTGAGTACAGTGCAATCCCTATGATGGTGATCCCTATAGACAGATGGTTATCGCCTTGGAGATGGTGATCCCTACAAATAACCGAATTACATTCTTGCGAGTCAGCACGCTGTTGATAGTTTTCACACCACACGAATTTTCGAAAACATAAAAGCGCTACTTTACAGTATCCAATATTCAGGCCGACGAAAATATCTACAGTAGACCGTATCTAAATATAGCATAGCGAAAATTGTAGAACATATTTGAGGAGGGAGATTGACTGGCACGAAAAATGCAGAAGTGGCAGCGACATACAGCATCATTCAAGACGCGATTTATATATCAGCGCCCATCAGAATGGATCAATCTACGAAATAAAAAATAAAGAAGCGTGCATGTTTGACTTCAAGAGAGCAGCACAAGATAATTGAAAATGCTTAACAGTTTCTCCAACAGCACAGGGAAAATGCTTCGATTTACCTTAGCTGCAGGTTGCATTTTACCCCTCACATTTCAAAATCAGTGAACGGAAGTCCCAGTGCCATGAAATAAGCGATGTTAGAAAATGCGACTGATAATATGCGATTGATAATAATTAGTAACCTTCGTCTGGGATTCTATGCAGATGTACTTGAATGCTGCAGCTTCTTATCATATTCAAGGGTTTTTCTTTTTTACTCGATGCTTTCGAGAAGGCACCACACAACTCCATTTCGACTAGCAGCCACCAAGATACGACTGCCTTTCACAACTAGCTGAAGCACAATGCGAAAGTTAGTTTTACGCCCACACATCGCCGAGATGAGCGTGGGTTATCACTCCATTCGAGACACGAGAACAAATACAGAGGTGGGCAGGCAGGAATTAAGTGGCTCGCGAGCTCCATAGTTCCGCTCCAAGAAACGTAATCCTTAGTTATTCAAAGACGGAATGTGCTCCACGTGACTGGGCTTCTCATTTTTCTTCCAGAGAACGGATGTTCTTAACAAGCTGTGCCCAAGAAGACGCCCGAACAATGGCCTCGCACTGCTACTGCCACACGGTCTCCGTTCCGTTTCTTGATCCCCGTCTGCCTCATTGCGAGGCACGAATTAATCAAAAAGCACTCGAGCACTCCTTCCAACTTGTACAGTCAGTCTCCTTTGTTCCGCCATTGTCGGAGAACTAACAATGGCGCCGGCGAGCGAGCGCGTGGTCTACCAGTATTTCCTTCTTTTTTTTTTTTTGTCTTCTATACTCGCTTATACACGTATAAAAGGTCGCCCGCCTTGAGAACCCTGGTGCCGAGATTCCGGACGAAGAGGCTTGACCCTCGATTGTAAATTAAGAGTGGGTCCCCCAGAGCGAGAAGGGCAGCTCCCGAGAACGAGCGGCCACGAATATAAACACCAGCGGAAGAAGCAGGGCATACCGAGTGCTCTCGGCAAGCCAGTCGCGGCGGTGACGGCGAAAGAGACACGCTGGCCCCTTGTTCGCGCGAGTGAGAATGGAGAACCGGAAAAGGGGGCGTCGTGGGGGCGGGGGGTTGCAGCAATGGTTCACGAGGAGGCAGAGATAAGGCCCCGAATTAGAATAAACGATGAGCAGAGGAAAAAAAAATAACGCAGCGCTCTTCCCGCGGGAGCGAACGACAAGATAACGGCGTCGAACCGCGGCCCGGCGGTCGCGGGGGCTCAGGAAACGAATGGAAGGTCCCGCCGGCTGGGCCATGAATCAACGGACGGCCGAGCGGGCGCAGCAGCCCCCTGCTCGCGCGGGCTTTATGCGGGCGTCCACTGGACGCATTTGTCTACTAACGCTGTCGGAGGCCGCGCGCGCGCTCTCCTCCGGGTGGCCCGGTTTTGGCGAGGCTTTAGGCGCGGACAACAGGGCTCCACAGTCGTACGGCATCGGATGATGCGCTGCCGAGTTGCGCGCGCTCCGCACCCGACCGGAGTGCATTGGGGCGGCCCCGAGCAGGGCAACACGGACGAGCCGAGCAAATGGACCGGGCGTGAGGCGCCAAAGCGGCTGGTTTGTGTTTATGATTTCTTTATGTGTATGTTTTCTCTGTGTCTGCAATCCGAATGAAGAAAAAGCGGAAAGCCTGGGCAAGAATGCGCTGAATTCGGCCAAGGAGACAAGAAGATAGAAAGCCAAAGGCGAACGCCAGTCGGTGTCACGAAGAACGATGGCACAAGCGGGAAAGAACGCGTATGTTCAGAGACATCGCGTTGCCCGTTCAACAGGTATACGCATACTCAGCCCTGATGGCAGCGCTGAAAAATCGCCTCTTTTATTATTATTTTTTTCCTTGTGGAAGGCGTGACCTCTTTCAGGTTCGGGTTCAAACAGTGCAAGCATGACATTACATAGCACAAATCTGAAGAACAAAGACTCATCGAGCTTTCGTGAAGACGTGTGTCCACATTAGTATTCATTAAAAAAATGTGATGCTATTAGTACAACGCCTCTATGCTCACAAAGAGTGCTATTGGCTTCAGAGGGGCGTGGGACTCCCCTGCAGTTATGGTGCCGCTAGCGTAGCATAATGCGTGCGGGGCACGTACGGAGACAGTGCCCACTTTTGCGTGTACATGTGCATGCAAGCGTAGTGAAAACATGAAATTCGCGTGCATTTAATAAATAAATCGCTTCGATGTCTACCATGCAGTCATGATACTGAGGGCATAATGTGCCCACGCACGAGCTGCATCCCTAAATTCAGTTTTTAGTGGAAAGTACTCAACCAGCCATCCTTCTCTTCAAGGTCGTTCCTGGGACACCTCGCTGGTTTCCATGGAGACTGTGACTCCAGCTGTTGCCGAGCTACCGAAGCGGCGAGCGGGACGACCCCATTCACAAGGGACACCTCTCTGGCAGGATCCCCTTCCAAACGGCTTCTTGTGAGCCATTTCATCGTAAGGATTCACTAAGGGACCTCTATTTAGTGCCACATTTCTGCCATTTCGTGTCAAAATTTTGACGCAATTGTTTTTCAGGAGGTGTTCAGGGTGCTGTCATAATATTTCGCTTTCTGCTAAGCCTACACTTGCTGGAGAAATTGGAGCTAATTTACAATAAATATTCGAACCTACGACGTGCGTGCGTCCAATTTTATGTCGTGCAATAAGGACGCTTAATACTTGCCAGTCTTGGTGCCAGTCTCTCAGTGACAAACCGCCAAAAAAAGACCATGCCAAAAAGTGCCAAACGGTGCTTTTCCATGTCTTAATTGGTTACAGCGAAGTTAAAACGTATACCTAAAACACGGCAAGGTTTTTTTGTGTTTCTTCGTCGTTCCTAAACTTTCTTCGAGCACCTCTGCGTATGCACGGCAGATTCAAATACTATGGTTCACAGTAGTTGCGAAACAATGTAGGACAAAGCACATGTAAGTTGGTCGGCGCATTTAGATGGCAAACCAAAGCGAAAAGCGCGTGCATATGTGCATATGTCGCAGATATACTCAGATGGCCATACATATACAAGGTGTAATAAGCTATATGTCAAAATATTGCAAGTTATATGAACGGCTGCATACCCACAACAGTCATTCGTAAATGCAAGAAAAAAAATATCTCTATAATGAATGATGTCGGGCCAAGAAACATGATCTCTCCGTTGCTATTCACCACTTGTTTACTATAGGTTTTCAGAGACCTGGATTTGGAAGTGCTGGGGATGAGGAATTGTGGAGAATACCTCAGCATATCTGTGAATTTCGGTCACAATACTTTGCTAAGTAATTCAGCATGTGAACTTGAAAGCATAATCACCGACCTAAATGGGCAAACCAGAATGGTTGGTCTAACCCTTATTACTGCATAAAAATAATGTTACAATTTTCGACAGTTTGGAAGAGAAGAGTAGTTTACAAAGCTATATAGGTATATGTAGCGAAGCACTAGAAATGGTAAAGAAATATGGATCTTACGACAGGTAAAAAAGTACAGCTGATCCCTACCACGAGGGCAAGATAACTAGAATAAGAGTGAAGCAGAGCATATTTGAGAGGTACTCTCAGATCATCAATGGCAGTTTACCAGTATTCCTCGAGAAAGAAGTGTATAGGAGCTATCTTACCGGTGCTTTCCTATCATTCCGACGTAAACTTCTCAAACACTGCATTTTATTGAGTTAGTTAGTGGATCCCCGGGCACTGCGGCATCGAGGCAACAAACGTGCCGACGAGCTCGCGACCGCAGCAAATGAACAACTCGCTTTGGAGGACTTGTGTGCTGTAATCGACAACCAATATGAGAGAATGAGTCAGGATTCTTCCTGGCCGTTAATTAAGAATATCATGCAACTCAGTTTAATGTTATTTGCGAGCTTCATATTAAGACAGTGTATTTCAAATCTTTCCCCCGAAAAATGGAACCACGTGTTCCCCGTGTACATTACAGCAGGAAGGCAAATTTAAGCTTCCATTTATTCAATGTTTTGCATTACGGGCATGCACAAAACATTCTGTAATGGTCCTGTTTCGTCGAGAGCTGGGGCTAACTGCGACACCATGAAGAAGCCTTTATTGATCGTAATTCAGATTTGTAGCTTATTCATTTATGTGTTTGACTAAAGGGTAAAGCCCTGCTATCCCATTAGACACAGTTCTGTAGATGACCGTTGTTATTATTGAGAGGCGATGGTCCCGAAAAAATCACGCCATCGTTGGCCAGCGCACCGCGGCAGCTAAGCTGGGTAACACGAGGCATGCGGCTGAGCAAGGCGGACGCATTGCGTCAAAGCCGAGAACCCTACAGGAGGATCAGATGGCATCGTGTATTTGAAGAACCCGTGCACTAATGACCCTTCAAGGTCAAGCAGGCTGCATATAGATAACAGGCCGTGGCGAGCTATAGCGAACGGAATAGTGAAGCGAGGCGTGTGAACAGTGAGTGGTGCGCTTGGTATTTTCCAGAAATTCTACGTTTCACTGGTTTCTTCGCACTAGTGAAGCTCGAAGTTTTGACCATGTCCCAGTCTTTGCGCACTAAAAACCCCTCAGTTCAATGAAGGAAAGCCTTCCGCGGAAAGTATGATGTTTTCGCTTTTTTACGCACGAACAGTCTTAAGCTTCTGTGCCGGATTTTTAATTATTTACTTATAGGACACTACAGGCCTGCACACAAAAAGGAGGTCACATATGACGCATAAAGACATTAAAGTTATCACAGCAATCATAGCCCGAAAACAAAGAAGAAAAAAACCATTGCCCTGAGAATAAATAGAAAATGCAAAACTTATCCTTTAGCAGCTGCACACAGAAACATTACAAGGATGAAAGGCAAACCACTATAAATCGAAGTTCAGATCGGGAGTACAAGCAAATTAAGAAAGACAGGACATGATTTTGCAGTTTAGAATATAAGATTACGCCATACTCAAGGACAGAATGCTGCTATTACGTGATATGTTTCAATCTGATATATTTCGAGGGAAAATACATTATATTGTGCGCATCATTCGCCGCTGCACAATATTGAAGGGCTTGCAGTCCTCTCCTGTTATAGCCTACGAAAATCGACGAAATGTTCGCAGCTGTCGGCTTGCTTTGATGCTTAATGCAATAACGGTTTATGTTCCTAATTTATGTATGCAACTAAAGGAATAATGTAGAGGAATTAACTGGCCTCAGAAGCAGCTGATATTTAATAGCGCAAAAACACGAATGTCACGCTCTCTTAATCATGGCCGAGCCGCCGCCGTTCTCGTTAACCGCGAGGTCACGCAATAGTGACACGGTTGGAGCATTGAAAATTTATGACCTCCTTCGCGGTACCTACGCAGCATAAGCTTTTACTTTGGAAGCGCCGTCGGAAAGCAGTCGCGGGCAGCCAACCTTTTAGCGAGCAGGAAAGAGCTCTTACTGCGTTTCATCCTAACACAGCAACCAGTCAGCTTTGATGACTAAGAAGGCAGTTAAACTTAGCCACCAGAGGCGACTAAGCAGGCATGACTCAATTATCGAGATACTGGCTAAATAGCCTCCGAAAGTCGGAACAGCCGCTTTTTTAAAGACTGAAATAATTAATGTTCGACATGGCATATAAAAATAATTGTGGTGCGACTGTGGAATATTGTAAGACACATTTATGAGCACATCAAGAGGAATGGTATAAGCTTCTGATGTAAGCAACGTGTTGCTTAGAAGTTTGGTCTGGACGCCCGCGCAATTAAACGTGTACTACACTTTTATTCTGGTTCAGCATAAAGTTTGAGTTAGTAAGCGGAACGTTTTTTTTTTTAAGTCCCGCTTATATATGTGGGGCAGTGTTCCAGATAAAGGTAGAGTGTATATGTGGAACAACGTTCCCGTTAAATTATAAGGGTTTTATGTGGAACATACATGTAACTGGAACAACGTTTCACGTATTCTATGCAGTGTTGTTTCAGCCTATTTGATGGCTTCTCCCCTCGACGTCGCTGCTCGACAAGGGTGCCTAACTTGCTTGGTGGTTGAGCTATTTGATGGCTTCACTGCTTGAAGTTGCTGTCCGGCAGGAGTGCCCAACTTCTTTCTGGGTTATTTTTCTCGATCGCTGCTCGACATCACTGCCTAACATGGGAGCAAAACGTGCTTGGCAGTTGATTTCAATCGCACTGCAGGTTTTTGGTGTGCTGTAACAGTGGTACTGATTCAGTTTCAGGCAGCAATTAACTGCATTACAAGAGCTCTTGTACATGTGAGACAACGTTTCCACCGTCGACATTACTTGGATACTGAGACATATATTTACGTGACCCCACATCTGCTCAAAATATTCTTGTGTTAGCTGCTGCTGAAGAATCACAGGAAACAAACGTGCAGGGGTGTCGTAAATAGCACAATGAAATTGTTAAGAATATGCTCGTCAGGTAGAACGATCAACAGAGGATAGTACACAGTATCAAAGAAAAATGAACAATGATTCAAAGTGAGCCTGAGTTCGCATGCGAATTTTTAAAGATTACTTCTCTTCAGCTTGGCATGACAACCGTCACTGGAAGGGTTTACACAGGTTTTGCCTCAAAAAGAATAAATGTCGTCGAAGGCAGACGAATTGAGCAAAAAACGAAAGAAATGTATTCTTGATGATGATTTTTCAGTACTGAGAACCCGTCGTTCAATGACTTGAAAAATAAAATAAAGAGGCAACATCCGGAGATAAAGTACAAGGCTAAGTATACTGATAATGTATAGGCACTAATAAAAGCTTACAGAACGGCAAGATTAGAACAAAAATTAAACTGTAGCAAATCTACGCATACAACAAGGACCTGAATGCTGTTTTGAACGCTTCCTTGTTTGACCATTACAATCCATCCCTCAACGTCGGGAAGAGCCTTCAAATATAAGAAATAAATTTGCCTTTCCATTGTTTTACACGTTCCGAAAACAGTGTACATTTCCTTGCTGCTATTGCCATTTCATTTTCCTTTTCAGGTGATCAGATTCTTCCCCCTGCTTAAGGTAGAGTGATAGTTTTTGGAAACAAGTTATTGAGAACGTCCGAGTTCAACCTAATATGCTCTCTATAGTTTTGAATTGTATCTTGAAAGACCAAAGAGTGCCATTATTAGGAACCACAATCGTTATGTGTAGTGAGCCACTCGAGTTCGAAATAATGAAAGCTGCCCAAATTGTGCCCTTTATTAAAAGCTATGTGGACACAAACACATTAGCGATATAACTACAATTGCTTGCATGTGAATTACAGCAAATATGAGCAAACAGTTGAACGAATGCAATCATAAATGTTCCTGACCTCCGTGGATTGCAAGAACGAAGTGTGTGCATAGTTTTATTTATTAAAATATTTTGATCGTTAGATTACATTATTTATTTTTGCAAGCGATAAAGTGAAATTTACGGTGTTTCATTATTACAAGAAATGAGATGCGATATAATTGAAAAGGCACAATACAAGCTGGAATAGTGGCTTAACCGTGAGGAGATGTAACACTAAAGGAATAACATGAGGAAACATGAAAATTGAGGAAACAATAGGTATATTATGTAGTGGCTGGCTTGCTGGTTCATGATACAGAAGTATAGCCAGTGTAATAGTGTCAGGGACAAAAAAGGAGGTGCATACACAGTACCTGTGTGTGCGTGTGTGTGTGTGTGTGTGTGTGTGTGTGTGTGTGTGTGTGTGTGTGTGTGTGTGTGTGTGTGTGTGTGTGTGTGTGTGTGTGTGTGTGTGTGTGTGTGTGTGTGTGTGTGTGTGTGTGTGTGTGTGTGTGTGTGTGTGTGTGTGTGTGTGTGTGTGTGTGTGTGTGTGTGTGTGTGTGTGTGTGTGTGTGTGTGTGTGTGTGTGTGTGTGTGTGTGTGTGTGTGTGTGTGTGTGTGTGTGTGTGTGTGTGTGTGTGTGTGTGTGTGTGTGTGTGTGTGTGTGTGTGTGTGTGTGTGTGTGTGTGTGTGTGTGTGTGTGTGTGTGTGTGTGTGTGTGTGTGTGTGTGTGTGTGTGTGTGTGTGTGTGTGTGTGTGTGTGTGTGTGTGTGTGTGTGTGTGTGTGTGTGTGTGTGTGTGTGTGTGTGTGTGTGTGTGTGTGTGTGTGTGTGTGTGTGTGTGTGTGTGTGTGTGTGTGTGTGTGTGTGTGTGTGTGTGTGTGTGTGTGTGTGTGTGTGTGTGTGTGTGTGTGTGTGTGTGTGTGTGTGTGTGTGTGTGTGTGTGTGTGTGTGTGTGTGTGTGTGTGTGTGTGTGTGTGTGTGTGTGTGTGTGTGTGTGTGTGTGTGTGTGTGTGTGTGTGTGTGTGTGTGTGTGTGTGTGTGTGTGTGTGTGTGTGTGTGTGTGTGTGTGTGTGTGTGTGTGTGTGTGTGTGTGTGTGTGTGTGTGTGTGTGTGTGTGTGTGTGTGTGTGTGTGTGTGTGTGTGTGTGTGTGTGTGTGTGTGTGTGTGTGTGTGTGTGTGTGTGTGTGTGTGTGTGTGTGTGTGTGTGTGTGTGTGTGTGTGTGTGTGTGTGTGTGTGTGTGTGTGTGTGTGTGTGTGTGTGTGTGTGTGTGTGTGTGTGTGTGTGTGTGTGTGTGTGTGTGTGTGTGTGTGTGTGTGTGTGTGTGTGTGTGTGTGTGTGTGTGTGTGTGTGTGTGTGTGTGTGTGTGTGTGTGTGTGTGTGTGTGTGTGTGTGTGTGTGTGTGTGTGTGTGTGTGTGTGTGTGTGTGTGTGTGTGTGTGTGTGTGTGTGTGTGTGTGTGTGTGTGTGTGTGTGTGTGTGTGTGTGTGTGTGTGTGTGTGTGTGTGTGTGTGTGTGTGTGTGTGTGTGTGTGTGTGTGTGTGTGTGTGTGTGTGTGTGTGTGTGTGTGTGTGTGTGTGTGTGTGTGTGTGTGTGTGTGTGTGTGTGTGTGTGTGTGTGTGTGTGTGTGTGTGTGTGTGTGTGTGTGTGTGTGTGTGTGTGTGTGTGTGTGTGTGTGTGTGTGTGTGTGTGTGTGTGTGTGTGTGTGTGTGTGTGTGTGTGTGTGTGTGTGTGTGTGTGTGTGTGTGTGTGTGTGTGTGTGTGTGTGTGTGTGTGTGTGTGTGTGTGTGTGTGTGTGTGTGTGTGTGTGTGTGTGTGTGTGTGTGTGTGTGTGTGTGTGTGTGTGTGTGTGTGTGTGTGTGTGTGTGTGTGTGTGTGTGTGTGTGTGTGTGTGTGTGTGTGTGTGTGTGTGTGCGTGCGTGCGTGCGTGCGTGCGTGTGTGTGTGTGTGTGTGCGTGCGTGCGTGCGTGCGTGCGTGCGTGCGTGCGCGTGTGTGCGTGCGTGCGTGCGTGTGTGTGTGTGTGTGTGTGTGTGTGTGTGTGTGTGTGTGTGTGTGTGTGTGTGTGTGTGTGTGTGTGTGTGTGTGTGTGTGTGTGTGTGTGTGTGTGTGTGTGTGTGTGTGTGTGTGTGTGTGTGTGCGCGCGCGTGTGTGCGTGTCCATCACTAAAGCGTGATATGTTTTTGAACCAGTAGGCAGCGCGAATTTTTTAAAGTAGCTATTCTTGAAATAATTTGAGTAAGAATACAAAGGTGTGTGTGACACAGAAGTTGGTCAAAAAGTATCTTACAACTACCAGTTGATTACTTGAGCATTTTAAGATATTTCTCATCACATGCGATTTGTTTACGCATTTCACATGGACATGTGGAGGTTGCCACACTGCACAGCAAAAATTGGTCTTGGAAACTAGTCTGTAAACCAAGTTGTTTATGTTAACAAAAAATGTGGACTGCAGGAGCTGCCCACATAGATTTGCTGTTTATATTCATTTTATGGCTCATGAAGCAATCAGTACTTTACAAACGGCATGTAAATGTTTGTAGACCTTGAATAAATAAAACATTTCACCTAGAAACAAGACTTTGTTGCTAGCTTCCACAATAATACCTCTTGACACTTGAAGATTTCGTAATCGGCGCGCACTTTGCATTCAGAGTAGTTCTAGCTTTTCCAAAACAGATTTCGGCGTTAAAGTCATCAGACATATCTCAACTGTCCTACTTTCACAGACTACGGTTTGAAGCAATCCGAAAGGTTGGCATGTGAGGTATGTGAG
Organism: Amblyomma maculatum; assembly: GCF_055883805.1. Taxonomy (NCBI): domain Eukaryota; kingdom Metazoa; phylum Arthropoda; class Arachnida; order Ixodida; family Ixodidae; genus Amblyomma; species Amblyomma maculatum. Next base: position 49,172,304 of record NC_139347.1, on the reverse strand, counting down.
GCCGAGAATGAAGTGCGTGGTCAAGCACAAATAACAAACCTTGTTCAATGCCAGTTCCAGCTGCTAAGCGAACAGTATGTTTCCCGCACATAACTGAGTTCTACCTCTGCCACAAAAATACACGGTCCAAGTGAAGCTCCATAATTTGCGTTCGGTTCCTCCAACGAGAAAAATAATGTTTGTTGTTTATTGCAGTTATGATAAAAATACGCACATCAATTACCAGCATTATTTGTGACAACTACTGCTGCCTTATATATTATACAAGTCAGTATATTTGCATAAACTGTCTTTCGCACATGAAGCAGATATTGAGTTCATATTTATGCATTGCACTTATAAACAAAAACTTGCTTGACTGAATTTAAGAAACAAGAGTGAATTAATGCATTGAAATCTCTAGTAAGGCTCTGTGCCAGCCACTTGGAAGGTTACGCAATGCGAAGCAATATTCGTGACATTTTCCTTTGTATGAATCGATTTGTGTGTTTTGTATTTTAACCCTTCAATAGCCTTGTCGGAATTAATAGTTTTGAACGCAGCTCTTCTGGATAAAAGGTAGCTGCCAGAAAGAAGTCTTCAAGCTGCAGCTTTCGCTACCCTTCGATGAGCTTGCCTTCCATTATGTCAACTGTAGTCTGGAAACGAAATTTTGGCTCAAAAGCAAGCTGAAATCGAACAATAATCGTAAACAGCAATGAACCAATTTTTGAAACTTTTTTTCTGTACCAGAAAATTTATTCATTGCTCTCAGCAAGAACACCCTTACACCCTGCTATCACCTCTTAGCCATGTTTTGGACAAGTCACCATTTAGCAAACAAAATTTGATCATTTCCTGCCTTTCTGACCCACGCAAACACAAGTAATATTTTATATTGAAATATATTATTGGAAAAGCACATTTCGCTTTTCTCCATTATTCTCCACAGACTAATTTTCTGTTGATTTCCTGGAGGATACGACTGCATTTTTTGCATACTTTGGCACGGTGCAATCCTTTAAAATCACCTACATCATTGTTATAAAAAATAGTCCCCTGCAGTGAACCTAGTTATTTTTTATCTTTCTGTTGTGTCCCGCAAATCAGCCTCGAAGAGATTAGTCAGGCTGCTTCATTTACGACTGAAATGCGCTGTTTATGCGTTCCACCATTCTTTTTATATCAGAAATTTTAAGGTAGCTTTTTCTAATTTGGAAGTTCCTTTCCAAAGCTCTCAATACCTTTTTAACCTCCTGTCACAAAAGACGTCTTTCTTCAGGAAACGTTATTCCACACGGTTAGAGCATGTGGTCACTGTTGTGCCTGGCCAAAGCCGCCCAGAAATTCAGCCGGACGCCAAACTTCTTCGGCGAACGCCTCCTTCACAAACTCTGGATACTTTTCTGCAGAGCACCAGTGCACTGGAGGCGAGCCGTACCAAAGGGACAGAAGCGACGTGTTTCAACATGCGCTGAACGTCCAGACAGCACGGCGCACCGTGGCCCTGACGGTGAACCCCTTCTCGCCCCGCGGCATATTTGAAGCGAGAGCGCAGCAAGCTCTCCCATTGGCCCTGCGAAAGTGCTGCCGTCGGATTGGACCATTTTGAGCGTCAACGGTTCTCGGAAACGGAGTCTCAAGTGCTTCCGTTCGAGACTCCGAGTGTGAGTTCGTCACTAGCGTCCATCGGGAGCAGTTCGCCCCCTGACAGTGCGGACGCGGCGGAATCTCCCCGGCCGTCGCTGCGCGAGAACAGTCGCGTATGGCTATGTTAGCTTTCGGCCCCAGTGCCGAAATCCTCGTGTAAATGCATGTAAATAGTGTATAAAGCCTTTTCTTCATCTCACCAACGCCGACTCGGATTAATCGCTACCGCCCAGGGAGCTGACAGCCCTCGTTCACGAAACGGGTGACGAGCGCTGCGTTACCAACTCCTTGGCACTACCTGTTGACGGTGGGCTACTGTGTGATAACCCCACCGGCACAACATTGGTGGCAGTTGCGGGATCCACTGGCACAACCCTGTTGACGGTGGGCTACTGTGTGATAATCCCACCGGCACAACATCACTCACAGCAGAGGTGAATGTGTTCCCGTTTGATTTATAGCAGCTGACTATATTATCTCCTGAAGTTTGGTTCTTTCAGTGCTGGGTATGTATTTCTATGAAATTTTGACAAGTGGTACTGCGCTCTTATTTCTCAAAACAAACAACAATAAACAGTAGAAGAATAAGCAATTCACTGCATAAATAGTTTAATTATATAGGCAGTAGCATTGAGCAGTTAGCCCTGTTAAGGTGATACCTATTGGCGTTATACCTACATACTTCTCCCATCCAACATTCTGTATATATAGCTTCTTCCAGCATGCTGTGAATAAGAGCAAGGAGGTGATAGACATGAGGAACAACGGCAATAAGCACAAGAAAGAAGCCCAAATTAATAAATCTGAGCCTGGACATGAAGTTCCCGCTTTAAGGAGAAGCATTCATTTGACTGGCAATATTTGACACCAACTTTACAAAATTTTCTTTGATTGCGCAGCTTTCGAATTCATAACATGTTAGATACTTATAAAACAAAGTTTCAGTGAAATTGAGCCGTCATAATTCTTCCCTTTGCAAAATTTCACAATTAGTTATGCAATACACTTCTCGCCACAATCTTTTCCCTATAGACATTTTATATTTAGTGTAATAATTAATTCATATCATAACTTGTTCTGCACAACGATTAGGACAAGCTTGACAGTTTCCAGCTGCAAACTGACACCTACAAAACGCCGACACACGCTGTAGCGTTTCACATACACGGACGATGACTTCGGTCTTCACTTCCTAAATTTTTGTGTTGTTTATTTATCAAAGTTTGTAACCAATACTTAGCATCAGCAAACATGGGATTTCCATGTAGAGTAATTTGACATCATGAGCATTATTTCTTATTTGAATAATTAAAATAGTTAAGTCATCAATTACACACTAAATTTTCTTAATTAGCATAATCAAGCATTGGCTTTTCATTGTGAATATATTGACACCTTTGATCCCTCTTTTTGAAAGTTTTCATTTTCTCAACTATAACAATAAACACTTTTTTTTTTCTTTAGCATCATTAAGTTTTGGCTTTTCAGTCTGAGCATTTTGTCGAATTTGAACACCTTTTTTTCGATTTTTTAATTATTGTATTGGTCAATCAGACAGTCTGAATATTTTTGATTATCATCATCAGTCATCGGCTTTTCATTTTGGGCATTTTGACATGTTTGAACAACCCTTTTCAATTTAACATTTTCGTTTCCTTAATTAATCAATTCATTGTCATAATTTCATTAAATTTTCATTACATGTCACACAGCGATCAACCATTAATCAATACAACAGCAAACTACTGTGATACGATTTGTTTTTAAACGCAGCACCGATTATTTCCGATAAGCGTTACTGACAATTACAACGCCGACGGCTTTTGGGCCGAACAAGTTGTAAAACTGTCGCTTAAAAATTACTTCACTCGCCAGTTAAAATTTCCTTCACCTTTTAAAGTTACATGCGCCACAAGCGAGTGTCGTCATAAAGTTTACCATGCCAAAGGCAATGTTGCATTGGTCTCCAGTTTATCGATGCGTTTGAAGCCACATGCATTGTTATTCGGGGCAGCAGCCTCTTCGCTACCGACTTTCATCTTTTGCCAGAATTGAACAATCCATTTTTTGAAGAACGATATTAAATTGACTGACTGTAACAAGATATAACACACATCTGTGAAAAATGTACACAACTACAACCATATGCCGAAGAATTGACGCGTTTGAATTGTGGTGCTAGCGGAGAATCTTGAGAGTTCCTTGGACAGCCAGAAGATCAAATCAGTCGATATTGTCGACCATAAACCCTGACTGCTCATTGGAGGGTCGAATTCTAAAGTTAAAGCTCAGCTACTTTGGTCATCTAATGAGAAGAGAGGAATCGCTGGAGAAAGATTTGATGTTGGGAAAGGTTGAGGGTCACCGGAGAAGGGGTAGGCAGCGAACGCGATGGTTAGATGGCATCCTTGAGGCGCTGCAGATGAATTTATGTGATGTTAGAAAGATAGTGAGAGACCGGAAAGCGTGGTGTGATATGGTCCATAGGGTCACGAAAAGTCGGACACGACTGAACGACTCAACTGAACTGAACAACCATATGCACACAAATAATATCACTTATCGACTAATATCAGGAGCTACCAAGGAGATCAATCATATGCTGAAATGAGTTGTACTTGAGTGGTACATAACCAAGTCAAAAATAGATTGGAATCACAACAGGGTACAACTTTATTCCTACAGACCCAATATGAAAATTAATCAGGGTAAAATGAGCCCAATAGTGCAAGTAATATGTTTGCACAATTCGGTGTTCTTTTTGTCTTACAAGGATTAACACAGCAACGCGACACAAGATTCATTTGTGGTCATCTTGGGAAATTTGGACCATGAGGGGAAAATTTGGACCATGTTCGTTACCGGACTTCGCGCACCACATGAGAGACACGATTTTTGCCTCCACCGAAAAGCGGCAGCCGCGACCAGAATAGAAACGGCGTAGTTGCGTTCAGCAGCCTAATAGTTATTTATTTGCTTACAGCAGAGACTGCGCTTCATATGGGCTGCCTTCTGCGAAAAAGTTTGTAACAATGAGCAAAAAAGAAAGAAAGCCAACATGCAACCCACAACTTATCATGAATGAGTGCGAAGTGGCTTGATCTGCATGAGTTAGGGAAACGATACTATCTGTTTGTGAGGAGCCCTCTCGATTTAAAACAAAGCGCAACGCTGGAAAGCAGTCAGCACTTACCTGTAGGCACTAGGCTATCTGCAGAGTGTCGTGGCGGCACAAACCTTGCGTGTTCTTGATTGGCTTCTGACATCAATTATCCGCGGCCTTCTGGACTGTAGTAACTAGGTGTCACAGTGCCCATAGTTCATTTTAACGGAGCTTCGAAACCAGTGAGCTTTCTTCTGGTTTAGGTGCAACAGGAAAGAAAGAGCACTCAGGACCGCAACGAAGCGAAGTCGTGTTGCTGGTAAGGCGCTCTGATTCGTGGCCACCGGGAAGCGTATTGACAAACCATATCCCGTAGGAGCACTCGAGCAGACGACGCTCTGACGCGCAAGCATGTGACCCGACGTCATTTTATTTAAGTTGTTTTTTGCTTGTTTCTATTTTTTTTACGCCAAAGAAAGATGGCGGCGCACACGCGTGCGACGTTGCTTCGCCGACGCTGGCGTTGTGGCGTTGGTTAGCCAGACAAGCGCGTATCCTTCTACCATGGCTTAGTGGTATTGTCTGTGGCTTAAGGGGTGCTGCGGCCGCAGTTTTGAGGCTTTATAAACGCAGTGGCTCAAGCCGTGCCATTTGGATGCTAGATACTGTGATGCTTGCAGTTCGAAACAAGTGTTTTGGCTGTCATCTCGAAGTCTGGTGTTTGACTCTGACAGCAAGCGATTTTGTGAAGCCACGACTGCTGAACTTTTGCTGCCTAAGCATGCTGGATGCCGACTGTGCTGGTGCTGGATGTGCAAGTGCGTCGATTCCAAAAAAGTTGCGCAGCGCCGTTGGATGCTCGCCTTGGAGCCACTAGTCGCTGAAAGTGCCTTGGTTAGTAGCACTGTAATATTTGGATAAGCACCGCTGGAATATGGGAGCTAAAAAGGGGGCAAAAAGAGCAAAAAAAACGTGGTTACGTGGTGTATTTGTGAAACATTTGCTGTGATGCTGCGTCGCTGCTCGAGGGGGTCTTTGCTAAGGATGCTAAAGCTACTGGCCTACCCAAGGGCGTATGTAGACTACTATCGATGCTAAATTACATCTCAAAGGCCACCTCTCATTTTATGCTACCTTGATAGCAGCTGTTTGCACTCAGGATTTTTTTTTTTCCAGTTTCCGGCATTTAAATACGGAAATGTTTCTATATGGCAACATGCTGGGACAACGAAGCCAGTTTTCTGAAATTAACGGTGATAATCCTTAAAGAATTCCTTAATCCTTAAAGAAGATAATCCGTAAGAATTAAAGCACGCGTTAGCACGGAAGTTAATGATGGCAAAGAACCATTACTACCAAGTTATTCTTCCTTCATATTTAAATACTTATCCTAGCAGATTTTGGAGACGTCTAAGTAAGAGAAAGGAAGTGATAGATAGAGTGAAAACGGATGAAATTGTGCTACTTGATAGCCAGAAAATTGCGGATTCTTTTAATCATTACTTTCAAAGCGTTTTCACATTGAAACCTGTCCTTACTAAACCGAAAGAATGTATAGATCCTTGTAGTATTCCTTCCATCTCAACAGAAGGCGTATTATCATTGCTACGCCAACTTGACACAAAGAAAGGCTGTGGAGTAGACGGCATTCCAAACACTTTTTTAAAACGCTATGCTTCACAGATTGCTGAGTATTTAGCCAACATGTTTTCAGTTTCCTTCCGTACAAGCGATTTACCTTTTGACTGGAAAGTAGCACGTGTAGTGCCTATTCACAAATCAGGTGATCGATCAATACTATCCAATTACCGTCCTGTATCAATAACTAGCAGCTGTTGCAAAATTATAGAACACATTCTGGCGCGTATCGTTAGAGATTTTCTCAGTGACAAAAACGTTTTATCACCTTTCCAACATGGATTCCGAAAAGGAATGTCAACAGTTACCCAACTTGTGTCAACTGTTCATGAATTATCCTCTGCCCTTGACAATTCCGGCCAAATGGACGTATTGTTCTTGGATTTTGCCAAGGCCTTCGATACGGTCCCACACAATAAACTTATTCATAAATTAGAGCTAATATGTCTTCCACAATATATAGTTCAATGAATAGAGGCATACGTGGAAAAGAGGAGTCAGTTTGTTGAGGTGAATGGTGCCATTTCCGAATCGCTGTGTGTTACTTCGGGTGTACCGCAGGGAAGCGTGTTGGGTCCATTACTGTTTCTTATATATATAAATGATTTGCCTGATGTTATTCCAAATTCTGTATCCATACGATTATTTGCAGATGATTGCATAGTGTTTAAGCAGATAAGGGAAACTTCTGATCATGGTATTCTTCAAGCCTCTTTGACAGCTATTGACAAATGGTGTGTGGAATGCAGCATGAACCTTAATGTCAAGAAAACTGTACTCCTACGTGTAACAAGGAAAAAACCTTTTAGCCCATTTACTTATTCCCTACAAGGCTCCGATATTAAAGAAGTTGCAAGCCATAAGTATTCAGGGCTGACACTTACCAATCAATTGAACTGGTCACCGCATATCTCACAAATTTGTTCTTCGGCATTCTCGACACTCTGCTTCCTAAAACGCAAACTTAATCGCGCCCCCTCTAATATCAAACTTTTGGCATACAACACATTCATCCGAACTAAGCTCGAGTACGCCTCTATCATTTGGGACCCTCACACAAAAAAGAACATAACTGCTCTTGAAATGATACAAAGGAAAGCAGTCAGGTTTATTTTCCACAAGTACAGCAGATCTGATTCTCTCACACAGCTGATGGTAGAAAATGACATCCCGCTCCTTTCAGTCCGCCGCAAAATGAACAGAATTTTGTTTCTTCGTAAGATTCTGTCACAGGAAGTTAATATTCCGTTACCTAACTTTGTCCAACCTTCTACTGCCAGACGAACTTGACACACTAGGGAACATATGCTGCAACCTGTCTTTGCCCGAACAAATTCATTTAAGTACAGTTTTTTCCCACGGACCATCTCTGATTGGAATTTGCTTCCAGAATTTCTCTTCCAAAGCAGCAATTTTAACAAGGCACTGGAAGGTCATTTGTTTGGTTAGGCTGCTCAACTTTTCAGTACTTTATATCTGTTTCCTTGTTCATGCCGAATTGTGCTGTGTGTTATTGCCTATTTTATTTGTTAGACTGTCAAATTTTTTATTAATTGCTATTACGATTCCTTTTTTCTCGCCGAATTGTAGTGTGTATTGTATTTTTTGTTTTTTCTGTGTGTGATTGTTACCTGGTATGCCCCTCCTGCTTGGGCCATAAGGCCTGCAGTATATTGAAATAAATAAATAAATAAATGAAATAAATAAAATAAATGGAAACATGCTCTCGTTTTGTGAATTACGGCGCCCTGGTCATAGCGGCAACCACCCTTTTCTGAAGCTCATAATCTGGCGACGTCAAACTATTGATTCTGAAAGTAGTGGGATATTAGGTGAACTCGATAACCAAGTACTCACATTTCTGTGGCTAAAAACAGCGCTGACACGAGACGAAGCAGAGGGTACACGACGCTGTTTCGTCTGCTTCGTCTTGTGTTAGCGCTGTTTTTAGCCACAGATCATGCAACAACCAGCCAGAATTTCCACCCTCTTAAAGTGCTCACGCTTGTTTGAGAGCACTGCGTTGAATAGGCATTTGTTGAGCGCAGTAGCTAACGTAACTGCACCTGTTAAGCAGAGGCAGTGGCATAGCATGCTGTGTAATTTGTTTTTTGTAACTCTTTATGTATGTGATTGGTATTCTTCTCAAGTGTCATGGCAAGAAGAAGCAAGAGTGTTTATTTTTGAAGTCGTGGGCACCTCATAACATGCTTACGCAGAATGGTGCAGTTCAATATTGAGTCAAATAAATAAGTGCTGGCTTTCACAACAACTGTTTATTCCTTGTATACATCTCAAAGTGACCTTGGCTAACTTGAATTCCAAACTATCTTACAGCCGCTTCAAAAGCTTCTGAATTAGGTGGCATGTTGTACTTGCACCATTATGTCTACCAATCTTTTTGAAGAAGGAAGCATTGCTACAAATTTAAAGGATTAAGCTCACAAATTATAGCACCACTTGAAGAGGCGAGAACCAGAGTATTTTGACATCACTCCCTTATGGCTTGCACACGGGTCAGCTAGCAATCCAACATTTCAAGAAACGCTTTTTAATGTCATCATCATGTGCCACAAGTGTGTTCATAGTAAATTATGTACTACAAGGACTTGTGGCTATAGTAAATTAGGTACTACAAGGCTACCCCGATGAAAGTCGTCTAGGAAATAGTATGAAACAACCAGTTTTAGGCATTTAAATTTGAGGAATCTAAGTTCGATCCCAGCTAGCGACCATGTTTTGATAGAGAAAAATGTAAGGCACCCATTTACTGTGTGATGTCAGTGCATGTTAAAATCATTGGTCCAAAATGAGCCGGAGACCTACACTACAGAATCCTGCAGAGCCTAAGTCAATTTGGGGCACTAAACAAAACTGAAATGCACTGCTTCTAAATTTAGGTGAAACAATGTCTTTGCTGTTTAGTAAATGCATGACAAGCAATACATTGTAAACCATTTATGCAGAAGCAGTTTGTTTTACTGGCTTTTTGGCAGGAAAAAGTGGCATGTGACTTCAGTTCTACAAATGACACTGGGCAGCCATGCAGCCATCAAAGAACCTACTTTGAATTGCAAATAGCCACATTTGTGTTTGCAAGGAGGCCTAAAGCACAGTGAATAAGCAAGATAGCGATGAAAATAATTCAATGAAAAGAAAGGTGGAGAATTCGGCCAGCAGCAATATGACCCTAGCGTGCTGCTCCACACTAGAGAAGGGAGAAAAGGGAAATAAAAGGAGAATGAGGATACAAATGGTTGATGACAATGTTGTAGTGCAGTGAATTGGTTCGAGTTATAGAGAAGACCACGCACACAGTGGATTGCACTCGTCTCGCATAGTCGACATATAACACATGAAGTGCATGTTCTCCACATGCACCAGTTGTTACTGCACACATACACCGGGCAGCTACACACTTTAACTCTCATATTCTGGTCCAAATGCATACACAGGCTCGCCACGCACTGATTCTGAAAAAGCTCAAACTAGACAGAAACATGATTTATCGCACTGTAAGCAGCTGTATAGGCATGCGAAGCACAGCACTAACAATTTGTGGTGTGCCACATATGGAATGGTTTGACTGCTAAATTGGCAGGGTATCAGGCCATCAGCTAATGTCTAAAAGCTGAGATGATGGCTTTGGTTGGAAGTAATCTAAGCCCTTGGCGATGCAGGTACACAAACGTAATCCAAATGCATTGTTCTTGAATGGCTGCTTTCCAAATTGTTGATATTTAAATTAAAGTAGTGTGGTGTTGCTAGCATGTTTTTCTGAAAAACTGTTTCTGTGCAGCTAGCTTCACTGCAACATCTGATTGAAGCTGGAACACCTGCAGCAGTACCAGACAGCAAGACAAAAGTGTCCATGCAGATTTCAGAACTTTTGTAGACATGGAAAATAATAAAGTATGATCCATACTTATGAAACCTTGTTTTTGTTTCGATAGTGCGGCCCTAGGCAACTGCTGCGCCAAGATTTTCATAGGTCAACAGACCCACCAGAACCAATGCACCCAACCGACCTTTCTGCAGGGAGACCCAGCCGCTACCGATTCCAGTGGCTATGGGGAATGTGTTAATAAACCGGTACTACTGGAACTAGTACGATCCCAGCAAGAAACTAGTATAAAATTTTTACCTTGGATAAACAATTATCTTCTTTGGCATTTTTCAGCAATTGCTCTGATTGCTCTATTATAAAGTGCCGAACTCTTACTACACAGCTCAGAACCCCTAAAAAGATGTTGGCTACATATCTGCAGAGTATCATTTATTACATCATTAAGAGATGTGTGGGCATATGTGGCTATTCGGTACATGTCCACTTTCTACTCTCTTCAACGTGGACATTATAATGTATACTATAATGATATATTATTAACATTTGCGGCAGATATTCACTGGATGTTCACTGAGTATAAGTTCTTTGGCTAAGATTTTTTTGTTTTGTAAACTGATTTTACGAATGTTTACAAGGGAAAGTTATCAGATTGACGGCATGTGACTAGCACGTTTTGTCATCATTTCTACAATTAGTCATTTAGCTTCGAGGTGATGACTTCCTTCAAAAGTCTCCTCTTGCGCTTGCCAGCTAACTGCATAGGTCTGCATGGAAACTATCGCCTTATATATTGCGCTTGTGTACTTTCGACTCGAGTATAAGCGAGAAATGTAGCTCCGCTTTTTATTAAATTGACTAAAATTCAACCCACATATAGCACTAGCCGAGTATAAATTATTTGGCAATGATTGAAATATATTGCTAAGAGCAATACGGGCTGATCGGCAATGTACCGTCTTTGCCAAAAGTAACCAGGCTGCAGGCTTTGCTTCTCAGGCGTGTTTAAACCCCTTAATCTATTACAAAATGCACAAAATAGTCGCCACAGATAAGGATGAGTGGGTTTCTTCCTGTACAAGCGAATAAGAATTTGAGATTTTCCATAAACGCTGCACTACAGAGCTTAGGAGCAAACCCTGCAGCCTGGTTACTATTGGCAAAGACGGTACGTACCTTTCTCCATTCTTTTGAACCTTTTGCACGATCCAAGACGTGTAGGTTTCGACGCTGTAGGCTTCCAGCCGTTAGTTGACGGCTGCCTCGTTTGCCAGGTTCGCGCGATAGATACACTGATCCGTGCCCTTTTGACGCGAGCTCATCTTTTACGAGCTCGAGCGGCTCTGGGAGCTCGTCCATCATCTCTAGTTATCCGCAATTGACACACAAGTTCGCCAAGCACAAAATCACCCTGGTTAGCGCAGCGCGCAACGGATGAGCCAAGTGCACGTGCGTACAACCCAGAAGCACCGGACGAAATGCGTGGAGCTATGCGGATGGGGAGAAGTGCAAACTTTGGGGTGTAGCCGAGCCGAGCGACGATTCCAGAAAATACCAGAACAAGAACAGCCGCGCAAGTGACCACTGGACTGAAATTTACGTAACACGTGACCGGTAACCGACCGGCGTTTACAGAACACCAGAGCAAAAAGCCCGCGCAGTGGTCACTGGACCGAAATTAACGAGATCGCGTGACCGAACGTTTAGCCGGCGGCAATTTGCGTGACTTTTACGTAAACTTCAGTTGGCAGCCGTGCGGAATTGCGAGCCCTGCGCGAAAACGACACCGAAACTTGAGTACCTTTGACAAACGCCAGCGGAAAAAAAAAAAAAGAAAAAAACGTAAATGCGAGCCCTGCGTGAAACGAAACTGAAACCATGAGTAGTCTCGTCACAAGGCGCTAGGGAGAAACAGCGTCGCTGCTACTCGCAGAAGTGACGCTGTGTCACGTGCTTGCGCGTCAGAGTGTCGTCTGCTCCAGTGCTCCTACGGGATATGGTTTGTCAATACGCCAGCGGGAAACGTGTCCATGGCTATCGTGATGAAGCGCTTCGCGCCGCTTCCGTTGTCCCGCGCGTAAACGGGTCGCCGTCTACTCCTGCTGACACATACTGCGTGTAAACTTTCGAGTTTCCAGTTTCGTTCCTTATCTTAGAATCTTCGGCGAGACTCGGCGTCACGGAACAAAGCGCACGGTCATGTCTGCCTGATAGTGGCAGGTATACTGCATCTTTAGTGCGCTTAGAAAGAATAAACTTTCAGTGGCAAGCGTAATGCCGAGCTTTTTCGAAGCGAACGCTCACTCACGTATGATGGGTAAGGTGACTGGCGCGTGCTTGTAGTGTGAACATGGTTGTTGTTGTTGTTGTTGTTGTTGTTGTTGTTGTTGTTGTTGTTGTTGTTGTTGTTGTTGTTGTTGTTGTTGTTGTTGTTGTTGTTGTTGTTGTTGTGACTGTAGGAAGAAGAAAAAGAAAATGCACGGGCCTGCTACTGGCTCTGTAGCTGAGCCACCTCCGCTGCCTCGTGAAGACAGAAGAGAAAATAGAGAAGAGAAAAGGAAGAGGGCGAGAAAGACGCGCGCCGCAAAAACAGCCGTCGTCCACCACCGTAGCTGTGGCGGGTGCAATGACGGCCTACAGCAGATAAAAATTCGGACAGGCTAGCCCCCGCCGCAAGCGGCGGTGACCTACCTGACCAAGCCCCACCAGGGGAGACCTCCACTCTAACATGGTTGCAGAAACTTATTCGCAAGCGTTGGTTTTCGCAGCGTTGAGAGCAGGAACTTGTGAAATAAAGAAATTCATGTTCTAGCCAGTGGTTATGTGCCAATCAAGTTTATTGGGTTTCGCTTATGAGTATTAGCAATAAAGCAACTTGGCCTCTACAATGGAGGGCTTCATTCCACACACGCACGCGGCGGCTTGATTTAGCCATCATCGATGTGGAAAAAGACCGCCGCCGATTCGAATGGGATATTGAGGGTGTCGTACACAACACTCGGAGTGCCTCAACAAGGGTACCAATTGTTGTTGAAACCAAACCATGCCAGCCGAGTTTGTATATACAGGGGAAACGTAAAGGGCACCGGTATGTTGTGCCGTTGCCTCCGTGATTAGGTCCGGCAGCGCGCTGTGAGCTGACCACAGATGCCACGGCTCTACAGTGTCCGCGCGCATATATGCCGACCCCAGGCAATGAAATGAGGGGCACCCTTGCAATACTCCGGGGCCTACTTTATTTTAATTCGTGAGTATAACAGACCATGCATCCAGAATTTGTCCGTGGAACATGTCATCAGAGAGTGTTTGCCCACACCGTCAAAAATCGGCCGCCTGGACACACGAAATTTGACCTCGTCCGAATTTAACCAAACATGGTGTCCAACCTAAATTTAATATCGGTAATTCAATGATACCCTCCACATGTGGCACCAACAAATATTCGCCACCTGGACATCCGAAATTTAACCTCGTGCAAATTTGATGAGCGCAAACTCCGGACAAGTTCGCTTTCAGTTTATGCACGAAAAGAAAAGAGATAAAAAAAAAAACAAGAAACCACAGTGCGATGAAGGCAAACAAGCAAGAAAGAGTGCGGAAAATGCAGTTAGGAGGTAATTTTTTCTGTTTATGTCTTCAAGAGTGCGAGCTTGAAAATGAAATAATTTATGCAGGTAAAAAAGATCAATCTAGGCTGATCACAAATGCAAAGTACGTTTTTATGAAGTGTACGAGGTTCATAATTTAATATATTTGGTTAACGGTATCGTATCATCTGGGGACCATATTAGTTCGCGTGTACGGTACCTACCATGGGATTGCTTTCCTTTCGTTATCAGCGATGTGACGTAATTTCACAGCTGCAATTTCCTTAAGTTAAGAGCTGTTTTTCGTGGTTGTTTTTCAACGCTGTCTGTTAGACTGATGCATGAACTGAATTATATACACTAGTAACTGGGACTGAGGTCAGGTTCGCAAATAGTGTCCTCCTGCGTGCGTCATAATCGGCATGTAAAGGTACGCGCACGGCTATTTTGTGTAATGTGTATTGATCATGTTGGCAGCGGTTTTTGTGCCCCAAATAGGAATAGCCTAGTGAGAACAAGGAATGGTAAACAGCAATTTTGTGTTTTGCGACAAGACAACTTCCAGGCACGATAAAGTCAAGCGTTAAGACCTCTTTTTCAGCTAGTCATCTGAGCTCCACACTTCTAACACCATTTCTATAGTGCATGCGATTATGTACACAAATATTTCGCTCTCAATTCTCTTTGGATCATGCATATTTACTTGGCCTTCTTCGACATGTAATCATCACAGCATTTTGGGTCGTCTGCAATAATATCGAAAGATCAAAAAACAGCTCCGCTACTTGGGACAAACAGAGGAGAATAACGGACCAGCGCTGACTAACAACTGAAGTTTATTTGAAAAATACACAGGTAATATACACTTTTTTTTTTCTCAAGGACCAGGACGCATACGCACCCAAACAAGCTGCAGTCTAATCATGTGAATCCAGATATGCAATTTCGCTATCATGCAGAAGCATCAATGGCGTGATCACTCAACTATCCCCTTTTCTATGCATGTGATATGCTTCAGATAACTCCATGGTTAGTTGGTCCTTATGCCTGTAGAATATATTAGTGTTTTTAAAAAGAGGTGCGCATAGTTTTTTTATCAGGGAATTTTGGATCACTATTTAAAGAGCAGTCCCTGTAGTGCAGGGCAAGGTTCGAAGACGGGGCATTTTTCAAAGATGTATTATGTTGGCGTAGACGGGCAACACCCGTCTACGCCAACATAATACATCTTTGAAAAATTCCCCGTATTAGAGTGATTTAGTAACTTTTTTACATCCATAGGAGAGTGTTTCAAAGTGCTTTTAAGAAGACCAAGTGAACGGTCAGCAGTAGCTAGGGTGATATCGATATAGTAATGTCATGTTAAATCAAACTGAAAATACACCCCAAGGTATTTGTAAGTCTTCGTCAGTTTTACAGCACTGTCAGCATGTAAGTGGATGAAATGAGTCATGTCTGAAAAACTGACGTCGAGTGGATTTTAATAATAGCTGGTACTCCTTGTCGTATTTCTTATAATTTTCCCACGTGCCTAAAACCATTCTTCATTGCCTTCCAGTAAAGTCGCTTTCTTTTTCGTTATTCATACGCTGCAGCTATTGCTGCGGCACCTAATGGACATAAGAGGCACAAAGTTGTGAATGAGGTTAGTAACAGTAGTTTTGAATAAACCTCAATTTTGCTCAATAGTGCCTAATAAATATTGATTCTTGAACTGCAGGTGCAGAGGAATAATCTAATTCAGTGTTAATTCTGATTTGTTTAACAGCGTAACATCTGACTTGGCTAATAGTATTTTTTTTTATTTCGTTAACGGAACCAGTAATGCGTTGTGTTATTACAACGTGATCCAAAATACCGCCTAAATGAATTATGTCTGAACAACAATAAGTCAAAAATGTTGGCGGTACTCGATGTGCGACGCGTGGGATTCGTGATAAGTTGCGGTGGCGAAAAATCAAGACATTATTGAATAAATATATGAGCTTCGGTTTCACTCGCTATGACGGATTCTGTGAACCAGTTTATACTAGCGAAGTTTAAGTCCCTAAATATGGCTAGAGTAGAGTAAGAGAAACGCGTATAAATTTCACACAGGATTCGATTAAATTAAAAAGAAAAGCAATCAGTTATATTAGGAGGATGGTAGATAGTACCAATGATTACATCAATTGAAAAACACTTTTAAGAAGCCCATACACATTCAAGAAAAGAACTAATCATCAGCCGATAAATTATCTTTTACCGCCAACAGCACAGCACCTCCTCTACTACTTTGTCTGTTGCTTCGAAAGGTACTGAAACGTGTCTCAGAGACAAAAATGATGTTATCAGGAATTAAGTCAGTGAGTCATGTTTCAATTAGCTCTTTTACTGGTGCGGAACATGAGTGGATCAGCGAAGATATTTCAACGACCCTCAATACAACACTTCTGATGTACTGCAATGTAAAGCAATGATTTTACTGGTATTACATGATGATCTTTGAGAAGAATAAGAAGCAGGGGTTTTATCTGAGATAAAAGAAGAACCTACTCTTCCGTGAATTAGAGAGAAACGCAGACTACGCGGGCAGGGTCAGTGTCCCACACATAGATGTCATTACTAATGTGCAGCTTATCAAAAGCGAGAAAACTGCGGTCACCTTTTTTTACAGATTTGGCGTACTGCCAGAGATTGCGGCGCTTTTGTTGGACGGCCTCAGAGTGATCACGAGCGATGTTAAAATTTGTGTCCTTCAGCTTGAAACCGTTGCTTAGCGCCAATTCCACTTCTTTATAATTGTAGAAGTAAGCAATGATAGGTCTGGATTTTTTTTAACTCTAAAACCGGCACAAACGATGTGCTTTCACAAACGAAGTTGGTACCACACCAAGCTTACTGGAACAAAATTCCCCCACAAGTTGCTCCGCAGTCACCCAAGTTAAATCGTCTGTAGCTTCAACGCCATAAAGAAGAACATTCGACCGTCTAGACCGGTTTTCCAAGACGTCAATTTTGTATTCTGGTTTAGATATTTGTATATTACAGGTTAACGAGGACTCTGCAGACGGCGCCAATCCGATTTTTACCCGCGCTCTGTTAGTGCATCGAAGTCATTGCTCATGCTGATGTGAAAGTTAAGGGCCATATTCAAAGATCTGCTCTCGATTGCTCTCAGCAGCTCCTAGTACTTTTAAAATGACAAAAAAGGCAACGTTTCTCAGCTGCGATGTCTAGAAAAATGATTACAGATTGTTTTTAACTTGTTGCAACATTCTAAAGAGGTTTCTGTGATTTCTAATCTCCCTGTAGTCGCTCAGCGTTAAGTATTTTGTTAAGGCTGAAATAAAGTTGAGTGTTTTCGCAGGAAAATTCGGCTTATCTAAAATAAGGATGCGCGAAAAACATTCCCAAGAGTGTATTGTGGCGCAAGTATTTCGTAGCATCATCCCCAAGCATACGCGAAGATTTGTGTAGCGACAAAGGACTTAGTAAAAAAAAAAAAAAAGCCTTCGTACCTGAAGTGTTCCTGTATTTGGCCTTGCACGCTATGACACACTAGTTTCGTTTTTTTTTTTTTTTTTTTTTTTTGGGGGGGGGGGGGGGGGGGGGCAAAAGGAGCCGAGGCACAAGAGAACTCCTGAGCTACTCATTGAAAAACGCGACGGAGATGCGCTGTTGCCCGCGGGCGGTCCCTATGGGACGCTGGCGCCGCAGTAAGGGGCGCATTCATTGGCACCGAGTTACGACAGCAGGGTGCGTGAGAGTTTCGAAATAATTCGACGCTGCAGCACGGTGACTAATTCAGTCTGTATAGAAGGATGAGGAAAATGGTATATATATATATATATATATATATATATATATATATATATATATATATATATATATATATATATATATATATATATATATATATATATATATATATATATATATATATATAAATATATATAGAATGAAGTAGTTGTAAACTTCAAAGTGCAAGAGCAAGTGTTCTACCAAAAATGTGCGCTAGCACTTTCAGCTGCCAAGTTTTCCCCAGCAGCTAAGGTGCAGCGTCCGTAGAGAACGATGCTGTTCGGTGCACCGCTTTGGAGCAAACCATTAGGGATGGAAGTTTCGACAGTCATCCCGCCAGGAACATCTCGCGAAAAAGCAACACCAAGAAATCGGGATACTTAAGAGCTTGTCCCTCTTCCAGTCTACGCCGATTGCTGCCACCTTACGCTGTTTGTGTGCACGAATAAGGAGAAAAGAACGCAAGGAATGAAAAAAAAAAAAAAGAAAGAAGAGACTGGAAGAGACACGAGAGAGCGCTGCAGCACCAGAATGAGAGGCGACCCCGACTTAGGTGCTCGCTGAGAACCTGAGAAAGACGCCGGGGCGACAAACCATGAGAGAAAGCGAGAGAGGCGCCCGAAAAAAAAAAATAATCAATGCGCGCAGAGCAACGCAATAAGCGAAGGTTGCGGCGTTGAAAGATGTCATGTGCGCTCAAGAAATGAAAACGGGGGCGCCAAGTCACGGCTGAAAGCTCATAGCAAATTACGAAAGGCAGTAGTCCGTGAAAGCAAAGCGGGGTGTTTCAGAAAGGGGCCATGATAAGGAAACAGTAATGAAAGTCAAGATGTAATACGGGGCCCAAGAAAGCTAAGCTAGCCTTTGGATTGGAGTTGGGTTAGGCAAACAAGAAGAGAAAGAATGGTCGAATGTTTGTAATAAAACAAAAACAAAATTACGCTGAAACAAAGAATAAAAGCGAGGAATCACGCAAAAAATATTCGCACTTGTTCCCACACGCACGTGTACTTTTGGTAGTTAATTATTGATTATTATTTATTGTATAGGTCTCGTTAGCAGACAAGCAACTGTGTCTTAACTTTGTACACTCTCTTGGACCCGGTAACCAAGGAAGAAGGCGGTTTAGACCCAAAACAAACTCTGACGTAAGCAGGGTGCGGCGGCGCTGCTGTCGCTGGCAGCGCGAAATGATGTTGAAACGTATGCTCAGCGCCCACAGAAATAGAGGCAAAAGAAAGTTCTGAAACCAATTGTCTTGTTAATTTCACAATGGACCTATGATGTCCCTATATGCTAACAGCAACCATGAACACCATAGAACACATTGCGAAAGTAAGAAATGTTATGTGCAGGGTAGCCAGTGCAGGGTAGCAAACCGGTTTTTTTACCGCTTACCCTTAACCCTAAGGAGGAGGCGGAAGAGGAGGAAAGGCAGGAGCCTTTCCTCCTCTTCCGCCTCCTCCTCATGTCAAAGCGAATTATTTGTAAAACAACATGCAACTTGGAAATAGGAGGTGAGGTATGTGTCGGCAATGCGACCCAGAAACATATGTCAACAAATCTTACCGTAATATTTGTCCTGTTAGACAGTACCAGTGGCGGCACCCGGTAGTTAAATGTGATGAATGCTTAGAAGATTGTGACAAATTATGCCATATAATTTTGTAAGCAACCTGTTTTCAAAGCTCCCCAATAAATCTGTTACGAAGCCGGACATACTCTCAAAATGCTTACCATGCATTTGGTGTATCTCTAAAGCCTGAATACCTCAAGCTTCTTGTGTAGTCCATTATGCTGCCGCGCAAACCTTCAAAATTCTGCCGTTCCAGTGATACAAAATGTAGTGAATGCAGTTTTCAGACACAACTAAAAACGATAAAAAAGGGAACTGCGCACAGTAGTAGACGACCGAAGCTATATTAATGCACACAGTGCTCGTGGAGCCGGAGGCACCGTAGGTATCGTCTGGGCCTTCGTTTGCTACAGTGCGCGGTCCTCGTTCGTTTGTTCGCAGTGGTGTTTGAAAAAAGCTTTTTGAATGTAATGACACCTAGGCTGTTTAATTTGAACGATTGTTTTATAAAACAAATTCGGCGCATGCAGCAGCATGTCGGACTACACGAGATGCTTGCGGGATTCGGAGAAGATACCAGCGGACTGTAAGTTTTTTGTGAATATGTCCAACTTCACTACATGCATTAACGGGTTATTTAAAAATAGATTGCTTTCTAAATAACGTACGATACTGTGTCACACTCTTTTCCGAAGCGTTAGCCATCTTTAGGCGACTGCCAGCCTTTATTGGTGTTCTGTGAAAAAAGAACATTGTTTCAGTACATTAGGCTTGGCTTTAATATGTTTTTATGGATCGCGATCACCAGTCATATACCACTGTACATTCCGCCGGGTTTAAATAACACTCCCCCTATTAGATAGTTTTATGCTTTCATATTATGTTCTAGGGTCTTCATGGTTGCTATTCATAAATAGATGGCATCATAAGGCGCATAGTGAAATCTTAAACCTCCCGTCAACTTTTTGGTTTACATGTATTCCGATATGCATTAAGTATAGTTTGCTCCCCCAGTCTGCTGCGGGGTCTGCGAGCGCCCCCTTTGTGAACACGCTGCTGTTCTCTATCTTAGGTGCCGGCTGCATTGCAGTTTGCTTTGTTTTCAATGTCAACCTTGGGTGACAGTCCAGAAGCACCCTCCCTTTCACTGTCACATTTCATGCGACGTCTGGTCGCAAAATGTTTTTCTATGCCAAGAACGCTCAGTCACGTGACTGCGCTGGTCGTGTGATAGTCACGTCATCGCGTCATGTGTTGCAGCAATTGTCTCCCGTGTTGAGAAAAAGGAAATGCCAACAGCTGCAGCAGCAGTACGCAGCTCTCGCTAGTTTCCCCGTCTCACCAAGCAGAGATTTCAGAGCTGCAATTTTTATTTCAATTGATCTTCCAGGCATACAAGGAGCGACGAATGATTCTCTGCTCCTTTTACGAAATGAGATGCGCTCGCAGCACAAATTGCTGCCGCTTCTTTCATATCGCAACCGGCTTTCCCACTTTCAAAGGAGGAAACAATGAACCTAAAAAGCCATCCGGTGAAGGTGACTCAACAAGTTTCACGTACGGCCAGTCCAACCTCATCAGAAGCAGGAAAAAAATGATTGAGACAAGATAAAAACACGCACTGTGTTGGAGAAAAGAGGGACGATTCTCCGGCAATCGCCTTCAGTCGCGGGGGATTCAGAGGCGAAAGAGGAACTTGTTTCGCTTTTTGTAGTGCATCGCGTTGTAAAGCCGGCTACGCCGACGGGCAAAGAAATTCTGGCAGCTCGCAGTAACAAACCCTCTGCACAGTGACAAGCAACGGTGCGAGCCAGCGGCAGCCTCCGCCGCCAATCCCTCCAATCAAGCGTCCGCTTGATTGCTGCACGACGCAATCACTCGGACGCCTTCGCGGCTCAGCCAGAGATAAAGAGAAAGCAACAAGCGCCGCTCTAATCTTCTTTCGTTTTGGATAAGTATAAAAGCCTCTTTCTCCCGTTGTTTGCTCCCTTCAGTTTAGTCCTACCCTTTATAGGTATTTGATGGTCTTTGGCTTACTTTTTTTTTTTTTTTTTGAAAGAAGCGCGTTCACTGTGCCTCGACCCTTCGCGGAATCCTCTTTGGCCGTCTTACTAAAATGTTGGCTTTACTGCTCCCTGTAGGTTCGGGCGAGCTCCGGCAGAAATAACATGAAGTCCTCCGTACCGGACAGGTATACAGGAACTCATAATAGTCTGGAAAAGGAAATAACGTTTTCATACATCTGTTTGACAAGACCGGACAAGAGAAGCTAATCGCTTTATAAAAAGAAAAAGAGCACCTCATTATGAAACAGACATTACTACGCAAAAAACACACGGTACGTACCATTAGGAACAATTTTAAGAAGAAGAAGAAAGTTTGTTTATTCATGAAAACAGGTATACATAAATAATACAAAAGGAGGTCTCAGAGCTCTAGGCTGTATCGGGACCTCCTATGGATGGATATATAAACATATGAAAAATATTATTGGTACAGCAAAAGCAGTCAAAAGAGGCAAAACCGGCGAACACAATATGGTAAAAACAAAAAAGTAGGAATTTAATACAAGCTCGAAAATTTCATGCGCGGCCGGTATTGTTAAAATAAAGTATTTGAAAATTATATGATGAAGCGTCTTTATGGACGTTTTATTATAATTATCATCTTCTTCAACCTAGTTTCACGAGGTATTATAAGTTATTTACTATGATGCCAAGTGCTAGCCGTTGATTATTATTGAGCACATCTGGCTCGGCCATAAATTGCACAGCTGTTGAGGCAATGAAAAGTTTTTTTTTTTAAGTAAGCAAGTTCACAAAGCCCGCAATTTTTTGTGTGCGTTTTGCATATACTGCCCAGACATTGGTTGTTTCTTTTTTCAAATACCTTTTACCCAAGTTACCGCTCAGGTAAGCTCTGGACCGGCGTTACCTGAAAGCACCTTAACACATTAATTTGTGCGATCTAGTTGGCGGTGCCTTTCCATATTCATTAATTTTGAACTTGTTCTATTCTGCGGATTACACTGGCTTATTTTATGCAATCTTTGCATCTACAAGCTTGCTAGAAAAGGTTAACTTAAAGACCCAAAGGCCTTCTAGTGGGCGCGACATTCCGTGGAACATAAAAGCAGAGCACGTCGAACTCAACAACCACCGGTTGCCGCTGACTGTCTGAACTGGTCGCAAAATCGGAGCCGCTACATTCTGCACTAACATTCCCCTGCTTCGCTTTGTCTGTGTGTTGATCCGCGCTGACTTCTTTCAATACATTTGCTATCCAGGGGTCTGTCAGAAAATGCATCACCTTCAGACAAGACGCGTCAATGAGTCATAGCTGGGAAAAGTCCACGCAGACCTCTCAATTCGCATTTGGGACCCTCACACAAAAAAGAACATAACTGCTCTTGAAATGATACAAAAGAAAGCAGTCAGGTTTATTTTCCACAAGTACAGCAGATCTGATTCTCCCACACAGCTGATGGTAGAAAATGACATCCCGCTCCTTTCAGTCCGCCGCAAAATGAACACAATTTTGTTTCTTCGTAAGATTCTGTCACAGGAAGTTAATATTCCATTACCTAACTTTGTCCAACCTTGAACACGACACACTAGGGAACATATGCTGCAACCTGTCTTTGCCCGAACAAATTCATTTAAGTACAGTTTTTTCCCACGGACCATCTCTGATTGGAATTTGCTTCCAGAATTTCTTTTCCAAAGCAGTAATTTTAACAAGGCACTGGAAGGTCATTTGTTTGGTTAGGCTGCTCAACTTTTCAGTACTTTATATCTGTTTCCTTTGTTCATGCCGAATTGTGCTGTGTGTTATTGCCTATTTTTATTTGTTAGACTGTCAAATTGTTTAATAATTACTATTACTATTATGATTCCTTTTTTTCTCGCCGAATTGTAGTGTGCATTGTATTTTTTGTTTTTTCTGTGTGTGATTGTTACCTGGTATGCCCCTCCTGCTTGGGCCATAAGGCCTGCAGTATTATGAAATAAATAAATAAATAAATAAATAAATAAATAAATAAATAAATAAATAAATAAATAAATAAATAAATAAATAAATAAATAAATAAATACATCCACGTATACCCAGGCACCCAACAGGCGGCGCCAGCTTTGGCATCCTCAGTGTCTAATACTTAACCATTCTTAGCAATACAGGAGTGCTTCAGACGAAGCTCGCTTGAGTTGGTCGCTCCGCTTCCACTCTCCTTACACCGCTGACTTGCAGCAAGGAGGAATCTATTTGGCACGGCCCGCGCTCGGACAGTCAGTCTTAAATAGGCGCCGCTATTCCGCGGTTTGTCTATATGCCCTGTCTGCCCTGACTGTTGTTATCCTGATGCCGAAGTGGACATCCGTCCCCCCGTGTTGCAAAAGGAAGGAACACTATAATCTATATATATATATATATATATATATATATATATTTACAGGAGCCCACAGTGTGCGAGTACAAGGTAAGCGTATGGGGATATTATTATCTTTTTTAGTGTTTTATAGTAGTTGATCTTGACCAGCAGATCAATTATAAACAATAAAGATCAACTGTTGAACCCTAAACAAAATCATATTAAGAATAACATCCCTTGGACTCGTAGACTGTTGGCTTCTTTAATTGTATCCATAACAAGCCCCTCATTTCCATTATGTATGTATGTATGTATGTATGTATGTATGTATGTATGTATGTATGTATGTATGTATGTATGTATGTATGTATGTATGTATGTATGTATGTATGTATGTATGTATGTATGTATGTATGTATGTATGTATGTATGCGTGTGCGTGTGCGTGTGCGTGTGCGTGTGCGTGTGCGTGTGCGTGTGCGTGTGCGTGTGCGTGTGCGTGTGTGTGTGTGTGTGTGTGTGTGTGTGTGTGTGTGTGTGTGTGTGTGTGTGTGTGTGTGTGTGTGTGTGTGTGTGTGTGTGTGTGTGTGTGTGTGTGTGTGTGTGTGTGTGTGTGTGTGTGTGTGTGTGTGTGTGTGTGTGTGTGTGTGTGTGCACGCGCGTACGCACATAGAAATAAATCACCGGGAATTTCAAAGCATAACAGCGGATTTCTTTCAACGTTTATTTGCCTCACACACTCAGAAAAGCATAGAGGAGTTATTTTACATCAGTATTTCACAATGATCAACGCAGAAAGAATTCCTTACACTTGGTGTAGTGTCAGTAGCGTTGGCTCTCTACGTATGCATCTCAGAATGAGCCCCTCGTTCTCTGTATTTACAATCCATCCGGGCTAAATCGAACGAAAGTTTTACGCGATAGCGTACAGATAGCGTACAGGCTCGTTCGGTCAAAAATGAGTAGCCGTAACCTGGGCCGGCTTGCACGATAAAGTCCGAGCTAAGTCCAGACTTAAATGGTGTCTTTAGAAAGACCAAGCTTTTTTAAGACGGCTCGTGTTCCGAACGTCGAACGCTTCCGGTTCATGTTCATCAGAGTGGCTTCCCAGAACGGCCTCAGCAACCACTTCGGGCATTTTTCCTCGTAACACAATGTTAAGCCGCAAAAAGCAATGGCACGGATTTTACACAACGCAAAATTGACGGAATGTGCACATCTTACAGCAGGGACAGTGCCAGCGCATCCCTGTATTTCCCTAATTTTTCTACTTAGACACCTGGCGTCCTTGTGTCTTAACCAAGACAGCACTAGAGTCGTAATCATACAAGCGACTTATTCAATTCAGGACTGAAGCCCAGTCTTGACTCCGGTCTTAAGCGTCCGTGCTAGTGGCCTATTCTTTAGACTCCAGTTAAGTCTGGACTTAGCTAAGACAGTCTTAAGATTGTTTTGTGCAATCGGGCCCTGTAATCCAGAAAAAAAGTGTCCGAAAAAACACGCTCTTGGCTTCGTATATAAATTCTAACGATACCGTTATTTTTGTAGCGTTCAAGGCAATGTCGTACGAATTTGCTTCCCATTTAACGTCCATCTACCAGTCATGTTCGAGGCTAGTTCGCGTAAAAGATTCGAACCGACAACATATGTGCTTACCTCTGACTGTTAAAAGAAGGCGGTGCGTATTAGCGTAGTGCAGCCAGCTGACGGCGGTTGAAAATTTCCCCGGCCCAATCTGCAGTATTTTCAATGCATAAGCTCTACTACTTGAGGGCCACAAGCTCGGATATCAACTGCCGAGGTCAAATCAGATTGTTTTCGGTAGCAGACGGCTAAGCCAAGTTTGTTTTATCTACATCTCACTGTATAGTTACTGTTGGGTGCAAGTACATAAACAGTTACTAGTTGGAAGGTAACTGGGTTATAGTTGTAAGTATAAATAAGTATAAATAAGCGTTCAAAATAGTAAATCATTCGATATTTTGTCAGATAGTTACTGACCACAGCAAGCATAACCTGATAGCTGAGTATTAAGTGATTTCACTTGAACTGACTTTTTTTCCGCGAAGAGGTACAAGGCTTTGGTTTAAAAAAAAAAAAAATGGGACACTACAAAGACGGCAATTTGACTGACCCCAAGTTTCGACTAGAGTTAGCAGCCTAATTTATGCAAATAGCTGACGTCAAAAAAAAAAAAAAAAATAGTCGTGGTTTGGCTCTGGTTAACCCTGATTTAATTGCGAAAGCAACGGTGGAAGCTTATTTTGCCTGCTACATTATTCCCTTATCATGCCCTATCAGTGTAAGGTGCTACATTATTGGGGAGACTTAAGCTCATTCTTTAAGGGTACGCCACGAGAGCATAGGCTACCAGCCCACATATAAAGTCACGCTTCAACCAAGCCATATGGGCGTGCCTGCGTGTCGTAGGGGTAACGAGGATGCAAACGGTTCTGGCAGGCTGATTCTGATATCACCCTCCCGTATGAAAGGAGTGACCCGAGTTGGCAGCTCCTGCCCGTGTCATAGGGGTAACGTGAATTCAAATGTCATGGCAGGCTGAATTTATTATTAGGAGACCGTAGCTATGCCTCTTCACGGCGTAGCTGCGGCCACCTGAGCTCTCGCTCTGGCTGTAGTATTTCTTTCGCAATATAATGGTAAATAGGGCAGTGTATCGTTGGATAGCTACTGAAAAGCACGTTATAATTACATTGCTAAACTGTGCAGAAGAGAGCTTATGATCGATAAACTAAGCTTTATTCTCGTTTAGCTCCCCCAATTTCATACTGTTCATCAAATAAATTAATTAACTGGTAAAGAATAATTCGCGAACTTTTTATTTATTGGCTTGTGGAACACAGTATTAATGCAAATTATATGGATGTCAGAAACCGGCTGGTGACATTGTTTCTGTAAAGCGAGAGTGTAAGTAAACGATTTTATTTACTGCTCCGTAAACCATAATTCTTTCAACAAAAACTCTTCCATGTGATACCACCGACACTTTGGTGTCCCTAGATGAGACACAGATAATAAAATCAGCTTTCCTCTGAAACGCTCTCTCCAGTGAAGCTTTATCTGAGATCTGGGTGAGGGATTTAAGTTAGCGCCGAGTCACGTGGCAGTTTTCTTTGAAGACCAATAAATAAGGCTACACTTAAATTGTAACCTGATGGGAACAAATTCACTAGCCACATTTCGGGACCATCTACAACTTTAACTTTGACGCCTTAAATAAAAATATTGCATGTTAGTTTTCACCAATTAATGAGCTTTCGCAACAGAACAAATACTCCAAACTTATACAGACGACTCTCAACAGCTCTCTGCTGGCTTCACTCGGGCTAACGCACGCCATATATGTTTTCAAGTATTAGTTGTCTTTGGCTGGGACTCCGGTATATATACTTCATATTGAGGAACGATTGTCGAGATACGAAGAACAAAGCTACTGCTAGAGAGGTATGTCAAGTTTATTTATTATATATATAAAAAATAACAAGCCTATCCGGCAAAGTGTGCAGTAAATAATGAAAATAAGTTGGGATTTCAAGTTAGTTGGCAAATAGGGTAGAACTTCATTTCGGCTCAAACCGTGCCCCTATTTACTTGTGGATATAATCTGTCCTCACCAGACCTAAGTTTAGCATCTGCATTACACACGTTTCCATGGATGCGAGCCTAGAACTCAAATCGCACCCCTATTTACTCCTGCATACAGTCTTTCCTCACTAGACTTGAATTCTGCATCGTGCTTTACGCACGTTTCCACGGATGCCAGTCTAAGATGTAAAGGTCGCGTCTCGAAACGGCCGCAACCGTCTGGTGTTTCTCGCCCACGCATAAATTTCGCCGCGTTTTCAGAGGGCCTCCACGCTGCTGGCGTAGACTCAAACATTAGAAAACCCCGAGGTAGCCACCGTCCGCCGCTCTGGCCTACGACTCCCGAGTGTCCATAAATCGAACACCACTCGCGACGTGAAGAAAATACGCCCGCCGAAGTGCGGCTCGAAAATGCAAATCGGTGACTTCTGCGTGGCTTGAGGTAGAGAGCTTTTTTCTTGTGCTGTTTTACTTCGCAGCAAAGCGTGAAAGAGTGAGATAGAAAACACCGTGTTAATAGCACCTCACCCCGAAACAAAAAGAAGCGAAGCAAAAGCGAGAGATGGATTTAGGAAGGACAAGGAGGAAACGTCAGTATGGAGCATTGACTTGAAACACACGCTTGAGTCGCAAGCGTCTGACGCGGGACAGGAAATACGCGCCGAAATAAGACTCCGCGCCTAGTAGCCATAGCAGCGTGAGCAGAAACACGTCGCCTCGGAGACGCAACTCGAGGCCCGCTCGGAGCCTCGGCTCCGGCTTGACGCGTGCCAACTCGCGCACGTCGCATTCGATAATCTTTAAATAAATTGGTTCACAGGAAGGGAAAGGCGCAGTAACTGTCACACTTGCTCTGTGGACACCCGAACCGCGCCGTAAGAGAGAGAAAAAAAGAGGGGGGCGTGGCATCGAATGACAAAACGGTACGACGCGCGCAGCTGCGCTGCAGAGCAAAACAAGTGCTGAATAATGTATGGCGAGCCCTCGAAAACAAATAAAAATATTAGGAGGGAATCAAGGAGAATGTTTCCGTCTCCAGCCGGCGTTCGCTTTATTCTCCCGGGCGAAGCAGCTTCTTAATCCGAGCGGAAACAAACCCTGTCTGCTTTCGTCTCTCTCTTCCTCTCCACCTCAAGGGTGAAAGCACGAAGAAAGGAAGCGCAGTTCTCGTCGGTGATATTGTCGAATCGCTCCTTATCGGAATAAAAGAGTCCAATCAAACCGATGGAATATCGGTAGCCCGGAGCAAAACAAAGGATTATTCGAGAGAGCGCAATGTGAACCATTACCTTGATTTTTCTTTTCATCTGCGCGCGTGCGACTCTTTGTCTTGTTCGGGGCTCCACGCTCACGGGTAAAGCCATAGTAACGAAAGGGTGGCCTGCTGCTGCTGTTGTCTACCGTGTGCAGAAAAGGCTCAATAAGGACCGGAGAAGAAATAAGTTGCGCGTCGTTGTCCAGGTCATGGGATATCAACTTGCCTTCCCGTTCCAACCGGAACGAGGGTCCCTGGAAACAATATGAAATCCCCAAAGACGAGGCGGCCCCGTGACTGCAGCCAAGACCCTGCGCGTTCATCACGGGCTGTCGAGCAAACAGCGCCCGAGTAGCGTGCAACTAGTTTAGAGAATAACACGGCATTTTTATGACTCCTAAACCGGGTTTTTTTTTTTTTTTCAGTGCTTTTTCCCTCAACAACCAGGCGCAAACATAACGAAACAGTTCTTTAGGAGATTCCAGGCAGATTATGCATGGACGAATCCTTCTCTCCCGCGAAACATGGCGGCGCCGTAGTTCGGTGATGCAGGGATCATTGTTTGGAGCCCGTATAGCAGCGTATGAATAGCGTACCGTTGTCACAGAGCGGATAACTACGCAGCATATAATAGACGCGCCCAGGCGTTTGTAACTATTTCTTGCAGTCTTCTTGCAGAGTCTTCTTGTAACTATTTCTTGCACAGGTGCAGTGCATTTTTGAAAAGGACAGCGAAGAAAAAATTACTGCATGATCCGCATTAAATTATACGTACAACTTAAATGTTCTTAAGCTTTACTTTTTTTTTGTATCCGGCGGCTGCCGTTAGCTCCCAGGAATGTGCAAGGCGTAGGCGCCTTCATACTAACAAAGTTGAAATAAGCGTAGAATCGATCAGCGAGACTAGTGCTCACACTGTGCGTTCGCATCACTCTGCTATATTAAGGTGAAATACTTTATACCTCATCGTTGTCAGCAGAAGCTGTCGGCAGAGGCTGTCGGTAGAGGGTGTCACACTTTCGAGGGAGAAAGTTAAAAATAAATAAATGAACCTTTTCTCCACCGGGAATCAAACCTCCATTCCTCGGATCCCCAGCTGAGCACTTTACCAACTGCGCCACGCCCCCAATCGTGTAACGTCCATCATAATTCCCCTTGTCTACCGTGAGGATAGAGACATTCCGCGAGTTACAGATACATGCGCTTTTAATTACCTGTAATCGAAATATAGAACGCAGGTGAACTTTGATGCGTTCAGTGGAACGCTGGCTGTGTTCGACAAGAGGCGCGCCATGTACCGTCACGACTGGTCATGACGTCACCAGCCGATTCGCTCGGCAGCAACAAGCCGTCCGCCTGGGGGGCTGAAGCCGCGAAGAGACAAAATCTTTGTTAGCCTCTAGTCTAGTCTAGGATGGGGGCTCCAGCCCCCATCCCATAGGCCTGCTTGCCGGGAGTGGGGACTAAGGGGCCTCCAGTTAAGGTGGACAATAGAAGTTGCCATCCATCCATCCATCCGTCCGTCCGTCCGTCCGTCCGTCCGTCCGTCCGTCCGTCCGTCCGTCCGTCCGTCCATCCATCCATCCATCCATCCATCCATCCATCCATTTATCCATCCATCCATCCATCCATCCATTGATGGATGGCACAACACAGCAAACAGAAGCAGACCCAGATTTCTAGAAGGCTTTAGTAAAGCAGGCATCAGCGGCATTTCAAATTTATTTACAGGATATAAAAGGCGCAATATCAGTCACAATTATTCGCGGACACATGTAGCAAGCCGTAAAGGAAGGGAGGAAGGTTGGAGTGAAAGAATAGAGAGAGATAGGTGCCTAGCGGAGGTCTATGATCCACCACACTATAATAGCTTTAGCTTCATCGCACTTTAGGGGTCCAAAGTGCTTTCAAGAATTTTTTCGCATGTTCAGACCTTCATTAGGGCGGCGGTATTCTAGAGGTACAGCGTAGCACGATCTGCGATTCGTTACTATATTGCCTAGAATACTCCGTTACCGTAATACGCCACCTCGCGTTACGCTGCGCATGCCCAGATTGCTTTGTTGCCACTAGATGGCGCCACATCCTGGAAGTCTGTGAGCGGGCGTGTGCCGCATCGCGGCCAAACAACGTATGCCCATTGGCAGCGCTCAGTAGGAGGTCTCGTCGTCTGCATTCTCCTGCTTTTCCTATGAGTTTTCATCCTCTCCCCTTTACCACCCGCCATCCGAGGCACCCGACGGATGAAACGGACGAATTTTATAACATGGTGCTCTTGTTCCAGGTATAGTCATTTGCATCAGAGAATGAACTCTTTTATCAAGACTGATGAAAACTGTAGCGCTCCAAAAATACACACGACACGAAGAAGACAAGACATGCGCAAACTTTCAACTGATTCTTTACTCAGTGGAGGTATATCTTTTTATATTATGAGTGCGTGCATCAAAAGATATCCTGCAAGCCTATCGCGCTGTAAATCACTTGCGCCACACAATCTAACTGTTATTCGCGCCATCTAGAAAAAACAGCACCTTTGCATTGATAAAGCAAACATCTTCGATAAAGACGCAGAAGGCATGCTAACACGCTTACTTTCCGGTCTTTACATGTCTTGCCTCCATAATCTCTCTATTTTGTTCTTTTCCGCTTCTGTTTATGTCTTGATATCTTTTAAAGCTCCGAGTGCACAAACCTGGGTTGCATTCTACAACGGCTGTTAAATTCAAATCCCAGTCACCATGACCTCGCAGCTGAGCCAGAAAATTGGCAAGAATACGACGACGAAAACGAAAAACTGACAATTTGCATTCGTATGGGTGTACCTATATGCACTGGTATACAGATATAACTCCACATTATAGCTTTCGAACCCTTGCACATAAAAGAAGGCCAGTGAGAACCAATTATGGGAAATAGCATATTGATTATCAAGCAGTAAAATTACTAAACCTTCATGAACACAGCATCGATCTTACGTTGCCATTTAATTCCTTCAAATTATCATATAAAGCATTCCTAAATGCCATAGAATATATTTAATGCATCTAAGTACACCCATCCAAATGCGAATTGTCAGTTTTTTGTTGTATTCATGATTTCTTTTTCCTTTGCAGTCTATGTCGTAATGTTATGCCTGTCAAACACAAATTCATGTTTTTATTGTATTTTTTTTTTTTTCATATTTGTGCCGTCGCATGTTCTCTTAAGTGTTTGTTTCACCGCAAAGTGGTGCTGATCTGCAGTCTTCATTGTGTGTTGATATGTACTTTATATATATATTTTTTGTTTTCACTTCCTGTATTGTTAATCAATGGAATTCCCTTTATATTCATCTGAACGTGTTGCCTGTTGCGAGCTGCACATGGGAGACGAGGCTTTATCAGCTTACACGCCTTTTGCCAGGTAATCTACTTTCACTTGAAAGAAAATAAACTGAACTGAACTGAACTGAACTGAACTGGTCGCAGTTATACGCAGAAAATGCAACATGGACACCCGTCCAACAGTGCAACACATGTTGTGCACCTGCCCTGGTTACCACGACATCAGAAAAACACATCTTCCAGGCCACGTTGCTACATTCAGTGCTTGGACAACGAGCAACGACGACGCTCGGGCCTGGCCCACGCTGCTATCCCTCTGGGAGTTTGCACGTGAGGCAGGCGGGCACTGAGGCCAGAATTTTACCTCCTGACCCTACTACCCCTCTCCCTTAAATACGCCTTCGAGCCAGCTTCATTTATTATTAAATATCACTCACTCACTCTATAACAGGGACCGAACAGATTACCTTTATGGGTTTCAAGGTTTTTGCTATTTTCACGTAGCCTGTCATTAGGTGCTTTCCGGTATGGTCTGTATAAACTTTCCCACATGACGGTGACAGGAAGTAAACAGGCACTTCTGTGCAATCAACAAATGTATTCTTGTGCTCCTTTGTGAAGTCTTGCTTCTTCAGTTGAAAGTTAGCGCGCGTGTTGTCTTTTTCGTGTTGTCCTTGTTTTTCGTGCGTTACTGTCTTCACTATGAACAACCAGCTTGCCCAAACGGTCACTTCATCTGTTATGAAGCCGTTAATTCAAATTGTAAAACGTGTTGAATATTTTGTTTTTAACTTGGAGCACTGCAGCATTTCCTTCAGGGCTAATAAACCGGGACCTTGCTGAGAAGTTTGTTACTGCATAATGTATTATGATACTTGTTATTATCATTTGCCAGAGGAATTATATTACTCACACAATAATATGTACTGCTCTGCACTATATGAGCCTCAACTATTAATCACATATTGTTTGTACGCTTTTTTTTTTCTGCTGGGCATCTTTTCTTTGTGTATTGTTGTCAGTCCTACTGTCCTCTGTAATCTTTCAACCCTTGGTGTAATAATAAATAAAAAATCGACTCTTTCATTTAGACCTCATTTTTTTGCGTTTTTACGTTAATTTTGGTTGGCTTAAATGATGTCGCGCCACGTGTTCGCTCTGTTTTATTTGTTCCCAGTTTGTGATATAGGGGCCCAGCGTTGTGTTATCCAGTCGCAAATAGCGAGAAAAGCAAAAAATGCAATGAAATAAGAGAAGATAACAGAAGCTGCCCCGGTCCAGGCTGCACATTGCCATACAGAAATCAATACGAAACCGCTCCAAATATCAGGTGCTTCCGGTGCTCTGCCCACTTTTACCAAATCGCGCGAACGAACGCTCAGTACTAAGATAGTTCTAAAGAAATTGCATCTTTTTTCGGTGCGTTACAACTTCTAAAGACAGATTTTTGTTCATTTTTTGTCGTTAATGAATAATTAATAGGGAAAGTAAAGTGCGATTAAGTAAAGTAACAAGGAAAGACAAGGTACTGCCCACAACTTTAGGAGTCTTCCAGCGATTCTGTTCTTGCCTCACTCTAGCAAACTATGTCAATTCTTCATTTCTAAACCACAAAAAATGGCGAACTCTCCGAAATTATCGTCGCATAAAGTACGAAGACACCAGATGGCGCGGAACTTCCCATTCGACCTAGGATGCCGGCAATCGGAAAACAGAGCCTAGCCATACTTTATAGCCGTACAAGAACGGCGTGGACGTGAAAGTTCGCGAAAAAGTTGCCGTTAATTCTCTAATCTTTTTGCACTACCGATCAAAGTTCTCATAACATTTATGTGGTTAAATATATTTTAACGACAAAGCCTCACGGTGTCATGTCTTTCGTGGACGTTACTTTAGCGAAAACGCAAATCCTTACAGAAAAGCGTCTCATATCAGTGACACGTGAGACCTACACGCGGTGCCTACAGATTCCATTTCCTTTTTTATTATTATTTTCGAACAGCGGGGCTGTGTGCCATCTCAGTGAGCGCTGCGACCTGTATCCCACCATGCGAAGTCTCAATAATCTAAGATACGAACACGCGTGCGCCCCACAAGTGTCCGCTTTCTTTTCTTTTTTTTTTTTTTCTGACCTGTGTTACGAGTTATTTCATGTTCACAATCTGCTTATTTCTTAACCTCTCTGGAGCAGGTACTTCTGGCACAATTTTTATTCAGTCATTTAATCTTAATTTGATATTCCTTGGAATTCCGAACGGCCGCCTCAAGGGCTTCTTTTGAGCAATATTTATCTGCAATCGTCTGTCGCCATAGGCGGCTTAGAGTCCTGATTGGGGCTTTTCTCAGCGCTATAGGATCGATAATAAGCAACGCAAGTTTCGCATTCGAGGACCGCCTTGGGAATGTCGCGCTCGTATTGAAGCGGGAACGTACTGTTGAAAATGAAAAAGCAGCATGTCTGCGAGCTTAACAAGCATATTGAGTCTCTCTCCTTTCTTATTTTTTTTTTTTTCAATATATCCTTTGAAACTACCTGTCATCGCACTTTTCCGAGGCTGCTTTACAACAGCGACGCTTCAGGAAATCAACAGAGGTGTCTCCCGTTTGCCCAATCCAATCTAAAATCCCTCAATTTCGGCAATACAGAAGACATTGTTCAGCACCAAGTGTTGCTGCTATTGCGACACAGGATTACTCGCTTCGCCGGTCCGCCGCACGTGAGCAGAAACCTATTCAAGAAAACAGATGCAAGAGCTCTGCGCCCAACATTTGAGAATGTGCTATGGAGAGTCGGTTTGGCGGTATACAGTATTGCACAGTGTGATGGGATGCTGTACGGTACGATACGGTACGGTACGGTACGGTATGGTACGGTACGGTACGGTATGGTACGGTACGGTACGGTACGGTACGGTAAGGTAAGGTAAGGTAAGGTAAGGTAATTTAAGGTAAGGTAAGGTGAGGTGAAGTAAGGTAAGGTACGGCAGTGCGGTACTATACGGTATGGCATGGTATGCACCACCGCAAAACATTGTAATCGATGTTTTTTCACGCTCAAAGAAGCCGACGTGTGGCCTTAAAGAATAAACTAAGTTTTATTCTTTTCAGAGAAAAACAAGGAAATAGGCCTCAAACGTAGGCCTACGAGGGTAGCTTGAAGGGTGCTGTAAGCCACTTCCAGCAAAACATGTGCGCGCTCAGAGGGGCATATATAAATAGGATGTGTTCAGATAAAGAACGACAATCGAGGTCCCATGACCATTTTTTTTTTTTTGTCTTCAATTAATTTTTTTATATGTGATGGGCATATCTGTAGACACATATGAATGAACCTTAGTTTTGAAAAGATACACTTTAGTTTCCTTGGGGAAAAAATCGTATACCACAAATGGTGGAAAAAGCCGTTTTCACCATTTCAAAATGTTGCAAGTTTGGAGCCTTCATGTTTACGAACTAAAACACTGAGGTGCGCCATATGCAAATTGATAATAATATTTATTCATTTATTTATATTTTAAGTGCCCCCGGAAAGCATGCAGTTATGCTTGAACAGTGGCCCACTGTGAGTGAAGGTCACACAGATGTCAAAATAGAATATATATATATATATATATATATATATATATATATATATATATATATATATATGAGCACATGCGTAGGTAAGACTGTCTCATCATCCAAGGAAATAAATAAAGAAATTAAAACAAATGTGCTATGAAAGCTATCACAAGGGAGAGGCAAGCTTGCTGACTGCTTTTCACAAGAGTATTGCAAGCTGTTCAGTGAAGCATGGCAGACTTGTTGTACATGTGCTGGAAGCGCATGATTTGGCAAATACACGTCGCACCGGCTTCGCACAGCTTAGGACGTTTGGTCTAGACACATTCAAAACAAGCGCGAAGGTCAGCGTATACGACAATCAAATACACCGTGAAAATATTTCGGTAAGAAAATAGCGTAACGCAACCAGCGTCATGTAGAGAGTGAGGCAAGCTTGAGGGACATTAGGCAGTTGTATTCAAAGTAGTATCGCTTGCCTAAGTGCCGATCGTAGAGAATTCGAATAAAAGGCCTTTGTGCACGTTTGACCAACGTCACATTGCAAAATGGTCAACGGGTTCCACACTAAAGAATGCAGAAATCCAACCTTTACAAGAGAAGTTATTTGTACAGGAGCAACAGGCACAGACGTTCGACCTGAAATTCCTTGTAGCAAGTGTTAGGATGCTCAAAGTGCGGAAACTCGAGCTCGTAACGCTGTTAACACGGACGTTAAACGGTGGCTGAGAACCTAGATGTACACGCAAGTCGCGAACATCATCAACATGACATACAAGATTGCCATTTACACTATATTTATAGAATGTTGGCATTTTCCTTCTAGTGATGCAGATAGCTACCGTTTCGTTACAGTTGATCATGAGACCGTTTCTTGAGCTTCATTCGCATACTGAATTCCTGCAACATTTTACAATCTGTTGTGGCGTCCACAGAGCAAAAAAAAATCATTACGTCATCAGCAAAGTGTATTATATCAGAGTATCTGAGGCAGTCCGAAATACAATTAATAAACAAACTGAAAAGCAAAGGCGGCAAATTAGACTCCTGCGGAACACCGGATTTGGCATAACATGCAAATCAGATGCATCCAGCTAGGTGACAATGCTAACGCGGTCGCAAAGGTAACTTGAAAATCATTCGCACAGAGATTGTGAGAATCCGTGTTGTCGCACTTTGCACAACAGTAGAACATGGCTAACAAGATCAAAACATTGGCTTAAGTCAAAATATATGGCACCCACTTGGTCTCTTGTTCTGACCCATTGGGCAACATAGTTCAAAAAGCCAGCAAGGTTTTTCTCGATACAACTCCCAGGAAGAACGCCATATTGTTCAGCGCGCATTCGATTTTTTAGATGGATGTTCAATACATGTTCGAACATTTTCGCTAGAGATGAGAGTAGCGATATAGGTCTATGGTTGCTGGCGTCAGTCATGGCTCCTTTTTGTACGCTGGTACTATCATGAAGAAAGCATGCAGGGTGGGTCAGAGAAATAAATCAAGTTAATTACATACTAGTGGAAATCAAAAAGAAATGCACATGCGCAGGCCAGGTAGTGCAAATAGAGGATAGCCGATTGACTATAATTGGATTCCAAGGGAAGGAAAGCGCAGCAGGCGGCGGCAGAAGAGTTGGTCTGCGACAATACAAATTTAAAGTCCGTAATATAACATACAGATCTAACAATATCCCTTATGTCTATCGCAATCACTTTCATCGCCAGTTGTTAGTCGCGTCCTGTCTCTGTAGTTCATACGAGAAACTCCATTAAATGAGCGGTGATCTACTCGGCGCATACACAGGAGCGCGCATGTCTTTAGGCTTCGTGTTTCGCTTGAAGTTTTCCAGGTAAGGTGGACGGCGGGTTCGCTTTATGTTGCCTCGCGTTTTCTCTGCGCTAGAAAGCGTCCTCGACAAGAACACTCAGAATCTCGGCTCATATTCGTGTCGCTGCAGAATGAAATGTGTAGTTCCCCCAAAATTATCATACTGCAAAGTGCTTTGCTTTATAGCACACAAATGCACGTCACAAAAATCGACTTCAAAAAATATATTTTAGTTAAGTTTTGCAATAACCGACTGCAATGGCTAGACGTTCTTTTTCTGTGGCATAATAGCTGGATTCAACTTTAGGCAAACAACGACGATCATTAGTAATGACACGTTCCTGGCCGCCCTAAATTTGGACTAGGAGGGCACCCGAACCTACGTTGCTTGCATCGATGTGAAGTGCCGTGTCGGCGTTTTCGTCGAAGTGAGCCAGAATAGATGGTGCTTATAGCCAGCATTGAAACTCTTGGAATGCTCGAACTTGCGGTGTGTCCCAAGTGAAAGGCGTATCTAACGGTGATGTATACGTGTTGTTATCAGATGCGTCAGGTACTCGGCGAGTCGAGAGGAATCGTTGACGAAGCGCCGGTAGTAAGCACCTAAACCAAGAAATCGTCGAACAGCTTTCTGGTCTTGAGGCGGAGGAAATTTGTCAATAGCTGTCGTTTTCTCTGAATCCGGCAGGACACCAGCGTGGTTTACGACGTGTCCCAGGAATTTGAGCTCGGTGAAAGCAAACTAGCACTTCTCGTTCTTTAAGGTAAGCCAAGATGATGTTATGACTTGAAAGACTGTTTCGATGCGCCGAAGGTGCTTCCCAAACGTTGGGGTGAAGACCACAATATCATCAAGGTAAACGAGACATGTCTGTCATTTGAGATCTGCAATTGACTGTGTCCATAAACCGCTCATAAGTTGCCGGCGCAGAACACAGACCAAATGGCAGAGCTTTTAACTTGTAGAGCCCATCCGGAGTAATAAACGCTGTTTTCTCTCGGTCCCTTTCATCTACCTCTATTTGCCAGTATCCGGATTTAAGGTACACCGAAGAAAAATATTTCGCGGAGCAGAGGCGCTCCAGGGCATCGTCGATTCGTGGCAGGGTATAGACGTCATTTTTTAGTCAGTTTGTTTTAGCTGCTGGTAATCCATGCAAAACCTCAGCGCAGTTTTAAAGCGTCACCACAAAATGCCGGCAGACCCATACTTCGGTAATAGCAGTTGCGGTACAGGTGGCCAGCCTCACCAAAGTGGTAGCACTCGCGATCATCGCCACAATGGGGACGATCGCGAGTGCGCCAGACGTCGCTTTTTTGCGAGGAAGAACCTGAGGAAATCGAGCGGAAGGTACTGGACGGATGTATACAGGGGCCTCTTGGTTCTGATAGGGAGGGGGACAGGCACGACGAGCGACTGCGGTGTAAGTCATGGCCTATGGTAGTATTGGTTGGAGTGGGTCGGGTAGAGTGAGCACCTGGTTGACCTCTTCCCGAATCATCTGCGAAAGGCAGTACGCTTGTGGCGGTGCTGCCGTCGAAAAGAGGTTTGCAGCTCCTCGCGTACGATGGTCCGTATGGTCTCGCGGAGCAAGTCAGTACAACCAGTGTCGAAGATGGCAGTAGCCACAGCTGTGGACGGCTAAAAAAAGCTCGAAGTGCTTGAATCGCATCTCTAGCGCCTTCTATATGGTAGCGGCCTCGAGCACGAAGTCCGCGACGGTTTTGGGGGACATCATACTAAGCCAACAAAGATCTGCTCTTTAAATCTACTCATGAGATATCAAAGTTTTTTCTCTTCAGACATGTTGGAATCAACCCGGCGGAATAACTTCATGTCCTCGAAGTAAAGGAGGACACGCTCTTTCGGGAGCTGAACTCTCGCCTGTAGGAGCAGCTCGGCGCGTTCCTTACGAAGAACTGTGGTGAAAGCTCGCAGGAACAGGGGAGGTCAAGGACTCGGGAACTTACAAACCGATCTGATTACTATACGTTACGTGCAAATGGTAGAGGTAATTGAATTAGGGAAACCTTTGACTTAAGCCCGAAAAACAGAAAAAGTCAGGGCAAAGAAGCCTAGTGGAGTAGCAATTAAACTTAAAACTTAGGAGCGGGCTGGTGACGCATTAGGTGCGTAGATACTTAGTTCGGAACGGTGCTAAAGCACTTTTTGCCAGGCCTTAACGAGCTAACTAGTAGCATGCGCGAACAGTATTCTACACCTTGTACGAAACATTGCTAAAGCACTTAGTACAGCATCTGAACGCGGCTAGCATATAGTAAATGTGCGGGGGCGGTGTTGGAGCACCGCCTTTGAAAGCGGTCACTGGCCCAACGAAAATCGCAGAACAATCTCTGTTTGAGATAGTCAGCCACCGGCGCACCTCTGTATGTGCGACACGACTGAATGCGGACACTACTAAAGCAGAAAGGATGGGACACCAGAAGTGGTGACGTTTTGAGGCTACTACCCCTCATGCCTTGTTGGAGCGAAAACTGTCAAAAAGGTAACCATCATTGTGCGTCAGTAAGCCTGGCCACTTACCTAGTACTTTGGAGTAGGGCCGTAAACTGTCCTACTATGGCAAAATCCGCCTCTGTAGTTTCTTATCTACGGTCGGGACGGGGGAACCTGCTTTGGGGGGCGTGGAATCTCAAAAGTGACCACATGTTAGGAGGACCTGTCTGAGAGGTCAGAACCAGCGAACTCATGTGGTGATGGAAATGCACTTGGAGGTCGTGGGTCGCACATTTGGCTAAGGCTAATGCTCGCCCTCTACAAGAGTTCAAACGAAAATTTGACTCAATTGGATCATTATAACTAATCCCACGCTGTCGCCATTCGTCCCTAATTCTTATGACTCCTTCCCAACAGCTCGATCTCTTTCCCTTATTCCATACCCTTCCGCTACTTACCAGGAGTCTCCCCGGCCCGCTCCCTCGCCTGCGGTTCGCTGCAGTAGCTTCCCCCTCGACGCTTTATTTTTTTTTTCAATTTTCTTACACTAAAATATATTTGTTCGGACAGATTATTTCATGTATTTTACAACTGAAATAAACTTTTTCTACTCACGATGCATCAGTTGTGGGGGGACGTCTGTCTACAGAAAATAAATTATATGTCTGTTTAGTTCTGAATTTTACCTCGCAGATTTCAAGACGCTTTCTTTGCCCTCCTCAACATATGCTCGGGGACAGCTTTTCCATTTTTTTAATCTTCTCTTTCTAGCTGTCATCGTTGTATTTTCCCCCAGCGTTTTCCGCCATCCGTACGCTAAGACAAGGATAATGGAGGGCCTCGTTCTCAGGAAGTCGGCGCAGAGTAGTCGTTTGTACACATGGCTCAGGATCGGAATGGTGGTGTTTCGATGGCTGGTGTCGACACGATTTTTTCCTTGCTAATTATTAGCAGTTCGCGCGGACACGCTCTGTCCACGCCATTCATGAAATAATAATAATAATAATAATAATAATAATAATAATAATAATAATAATAATAATAATAATAATAATAATAATAATAATAATAATAATAATAATAATAATAATAATAATAATAATAATAATAATAATAACTGCTTTCACGTTAACATCCTGGACCGAGACACGTGGTGATAACCAATTCATCGCAATGAGATGACCTCGCTATGGCTCCTACGCAGAACCTGAGAAGAGAGCTTGCGAGCTAAGCGCATAAAACGTGCCGTGATTAATAATGGCTCAAGAGAGGGAAATGTCGACACACCCAGTGCGGAAACACACTTAAGGCGTATTTTTGTCGGTCTTCTTGTTTAACATGGCTGAAGTTGTCTGGGGCCATGCACAAACTTGCAAAATTAAACTTTCGCCCAATGACGCACACGTTGGGTGTTTATATTTCGTTTAGGTTGTGGTAAAGTCCGCAGAAGTGTGTCATGGGCGTTAAGTTAAAATATGTGGGTGAGGTTGCTCCCAACTGTGTTTTTTCTTGTCTTCTTCTTTTGCTGTCTTGATTCCTTACTTCTCCACGTGGTGAGTGGAGTTAAGATGGGGATCAACCTTCATGCAACGAGCGAAAAACCGCTCGCTGCTCTCGTGCTCGCTTATTGCACGTCCATGCATGCTCCGGTAATATTATTTTTCGCGTACCCCAAGTAGTTGCGCAGCCAGGAAATCGATATCAGTTAGCTTGCAGGTCCAAAAGCCTCAGGGTCGGCTCTGCTATTTCCTAGAGGCTATTTTGTGTAGGCCACCTACGGGAAACTTTCTTTCTTCTATTTCTTTTCCTCTTACGGCAGTTTAATGTGTGATAATGTTTTTGAAAACTACATGGTGACGTCGACGATGCTCACTAATTCAACAAAATCCTATTTTCTCGGAATATAAAGGATTCCGGGGACAAACCGAAGGTGGTACCGATTTCAAATAGTAATATTAATTAGAAATACAAATATTAAGACTATATTTGTTTCCTTTAAGTGATAATGTTTTTGAAAACTACATGGTGACGTCGACGATGCTCACTAATTCAACAAAATCCTATTTTCTCGGAATATAAAGGATTCCGGGGACAAACCGAAGGTGGTACCGATTTTAAATAGTAATAATAATTAGAAATACAAATATTAAAACTATATTTGTTTCCCTTAATGAGGAAGGAAGTCCGGGAGAAACAATCAACTTCAAATTGGCTATTTTGCTGTTCACCGGAATAAAATACCGAAAATTTGGCAGCCCATTAAACTCCGCCTTTAACGTTATGACGCGCTCCCACGCCATAATAATTAATGCCTTCCGTTTGACGCCTGCATGCCTTTGCAGATACTCGTTAACTCCTCGCTTAATTACAAACTTTTATTTTGTGCAATTATTGACCCACACACAAAGTCTTCGATATACATTCGTAACCTACCACATTATGTGCAAGACCCCTCGACATGGCTATAAAGCCCCGCTTTATTCAAGTCGTCAAAACGTGCCCAAGGGAAAGCGTGTTTAACGAAGGATCCTGCCAGGCTGTATTCCGATATTACCCTTCCATCTCAAAGGGGTAGAGACAACAAATTACAAGGTTATACAAAGCTTGTTATGTGTTTCCTTCATGTGGGAAGACCATCACAGTCAAATATTAAACTCAAGGGGAGCGCAGAAAACGTTTTAATCGCGTTTAAAAGTTTCCACAAATGATCACTCTCATATTCTGGACCCATCGCTATCGCATTGACTCTGATGTAGATTCACCGAAAGAACCGTAATAAGGAATTTGTGGCGTACTCGCAAAGTTTTATGACGTAAGAGGCGATGCTTTGAGTTTTGAGATACGTTGCCACCAGCCCAAACAACCTTGTTGTTGCTGGCCGGCTCCTTTTGTCGGCTCATCCACATTTCGCCCGTAGTGTACGCGTACACCAGCGTGACATCGTTCTAAAAGTTCTAACGGATGGACGACACGAAGGCTCAGTGTAGCCAAAACTATACTTGATGGCCATTTTCATACACTAAAATTTGCGAAGACTGCCGCCGACAGCGTTGCAGCGGAAGGCGTTGTTGGTCACCGTAGTCGAGATCAGAGTGGTAGGGCGGCACAGTAGTGTAGTGCTCATTGGCTTCGTACCAGAAAAGACATGTTATCAAAACTGCCTGTTATGCATGCACAAATTCGACGCTTTCGGCAATGGCGCCTCCCGCAGGTGTGCTAGGCTACGAATTGCGCTGCTCGTTGCTTGCCCCAATGTTTCCTTGCCCTACTCGTTGACAGGCCGCGTTGGCACTTCGGAAC
Organism: Amblyomma maculatum; assembly: GCF_055883805.1. NCBI lineage: Eukaryota > Metazoa > Arthropoda > Arachnida > Ixodida > Ixodidae > Amblyomma > Amblyomma maculatum. Next base: position 49,129,438 of record NC_139347.1, on the reverse strand, counting down.
GAGTCAACACTGTAATAATGGTTATTCTTAAGTCACCGCTTTGCTGGAAGCCCATCTCAAAATTGTCTCGATAAGACGTGTGTAGGGCGACTGTCCTCAATCGGCCTAAGTAGCGCCGATGACTGTTGCCGGCCGCTAGCAGCATTGCTCGATAGGCTGGGTCCCATAGGCGCTTCGTGGTGATTGTACACGCGTCCTGCGATGTAAGCAACTGTCGATCTCAGTTCCCTGAAGCCACGACTTGACTCGATGGCCATTTTCGTTCTGTAAAATTTGTGAATTTTTTCTGCGCATTAGCCAGATTCGCGCATGTGAAAGCGGCGCTCAAAACGGTTCCCGAAAGCGGTGCCTCGAACAGTGCGATGCAAACTATAAACTGGGGAGCAATTACGCGCCCTCCTTCACAGTTAAAACCTTTTTCACTATTCAATTTTTCCTAGCCCTTCATATAGTGTTGGAACTGGGGCAAAATTGTGGCAAAGCGAGCGACTCCCGACATCGGCGCTGCTATGAGCAACAAGTTTCCGCGGTGTGATATTACGGTTTTGACCACCTGTCGCAGAGCAGGTTGGAGACAGCTATTGTGGGACGACAACAACACGTCTCCGAATAGTTAGTCTTGACGCAGAGTTCCAGAATCGCCAACATGATGCAAATATTAGGTTTGCAGACGCAATTGACAAACTGTTTCCGCAGTATGACTCCGGCATGTGACACTGCAAGCAGACCAGACGACGCGCCTACTGGTTGACGTCACGAGTTTTTGGTGCACGTGACATTTCAATGTTATGTCTACGTATACTCCGTTTTATACATCAAGTGCAACACTACCAAAGCTACAGCTGTTGTTTGCGCTCTCCACATCCGCGATGAAAAATAGTGCCTGCTCTTGACGAGAGAAAATAATAGTTGCTTTGTCTGCAAGCTTAATACATTTTACATTTGCCATCAACTTCATAAAAATCACCTTTTTTAGGGGGAAAGGGTCGGATTTGGCGAATTTGTATGTTTTTTATGTCGTTTTTGTTCGTGCCGCGTTTTCGCTGCCCCGCAACTTTGCCAGCTGTGCCACTAGATGGCGCTGGCTGTGCCCTCCGCGCTGCGCATCTCTTTTTGAGAAAATGGGTCTTTGGTGCGCATTTTTTTTTATAAGATCCGCTCTGCGAAGATGTCTAGACATACGAAGCATGTTATTGCAAACGTGTATGCTCGGAATAGAGCCCGTTTCCGCAGGAACCACTTGGCTACGGTACGAGCGCGTAGTGATACGCCTCCTGTTTTTTTTTCTTGCAGACTACTTGCGTAGCTTTCGCTGCGTTGCACCTGATGTATGAAACGGAGTATAGTAATAGTACGATAATAAATTATGTAATGTGATTTCGTGCTTCTAACACCGTGCCCTGGCTGCCTGGCATGCTGCGCTCTCCGCGGTCTTCATGGCTGGTGTAGCTTCTGTTCGCAACTTTTCCAATTCCTCGAAATGGGTGTCTAATGAAGGACGACGCCTGGAGCTCCACCTGCTTTTGGCCGAAGAATTAAAGCCGCCTCGCTATGTTTTCAGGCGAGAAGCCGCCCCTGATTTTCTAAAACAAACACCGGCATGATGTTTTCAGCTTTTTGGCGACTTTACCTGGAAAGCCTTTTCACAGCGCCAACAACGAAGCTTGACGCTTCGTACAGGATGCAGAACCTGACATAAGGGCATTTCCTAGCTAGGATCGAGTGCGAAAGGTGTTCGCACAGTATAATACCGCCCTATCTTTTAGAGCTTGAATGTAGAGAGCGGTTAGCGGCTGATGCGTTCACGAGGAAAGTTTGCCAAATCAGGGACAACGTTGAAAAACACCTTTGTTGGAAATTAACTTTCTGTAAAAACAAAAATAAAAGCTGAAGTAATCGGCACTAGTTTGTTGCAGTGTAGGTTATGGCAAAAAGTTCGAAGGAAAGTTCGAAGAATTATGGGGCATGTCATTCTCTTCGCTGCTCAAGACCATTCTTTTAAGCGCTAAATACTTGTTGTTACTAACGCTGTCAGCAAGCGTTCATAAGCTGACAGTGATTCAAATCACGGCAATGAAAAACGGGTGTCAAGGAGCGTTTGCTTATACATGAAGGCTAACTATCACATTCGCGTCCGGTTTTACTTTCGCGTCGTTGGGTATAGGGCTTTACTCGAGACTTTGCTGTCACTCAGTAGTTCGGTACTGTTTCTGAGCGAGCTTTGTCGCCCGCAGCACAGTTCAAAGGAAGAACTTTGCGAACGTCATCGCGAACTTGAAATCAAGCCATGAGCATTCGCGAAACTCCCGACGAGCATGCCTGTCAATCGGAGGAGTCGCAGATCTTCAACAGCGATATGATCTTGAAGCGTATAAGTATGCGCGTGTTTCATTCATGAACCATCGTCCATAGGAAGACAAGGAAAATTCCGTTGAGCTTGAGAAATTCCTATAACCCCCCCCCCCCCCCCCCCCCCCATAAATACTATGGCAGCGAAAGCACACAGACATGCTGAAATAGCTACAGCCTTTCAGTATCAAATAAATCAATTTAAGCAACCAATTATCATGTGAGGATTTCCAAAGATTAATTTATACAGTTGGTTCAAACACGCATATGCACGAAAAGCAAGATAAAATCATCAGAAATTGCACATCTGGTTCACGACTCTAAGCTTGATAGGGCGCATTATATTAAGATTGGTGCCCAAGCTATGGGAATATTAACTGATTTATTTTGAAGGCCGCGACGCCACGCAACGCCAAGAAGGTAAGACAGCAGCTCAAAGATAAGGATTCGTACATGCCTTATCTGTAGAAGCTGCAGAATCACATTAGTGCGCAGGCGCCTGTTTCAGCGTCGACGCAACGACAAACCATTCAGGCTTCTGCATTCAGTCCAGTGCAGGCTGGATGCATATAGGTGTTAAGATACCAACTAGCCCTGAAACGCACCGCAGCTTTCTACAGCAGTTGGTAAAATCTTGTCAATAGCTTGCATCGACTCGCAATTTTCTTACTTTTCTACACAGGCGGTACGCGGCTGTATATGGCTAAAACCGCGGAGCCATTATGTTTATCGAGTGTATGACTACCTAAAGCGCCGTTAGCAGATGCTCAACTCAGTGATCAGAGAAAGTTTTTTGTACTCAGTTTTGAAGCTCTGGCTGAGAATAACAGAATATCACCGCGTCTGTTTTTCGCCAAGCTAAGATGCCGCTTTTGCACTCTGCTCTGAGAAACCTATGGCAGCAAGAGTGAGATTAAAATCAGTGATTGTATTGATCGTGTATTGGCCGTAAACTTTTGCTTCTAAGGTGTGAAATGGCTATTTCTCGAAAATATCTAAAATAAATTAAAATGCATCAACTCATCAGCGAAATGTAGCGCATAACGGAAAGCGCTCCCAGAGAAATTACATGTGGAGTAAACATTTAAACAAGCATTGTACTCACCATTATTCTGCCGGGTTGGCGCAGTGGTTAGGGCGCTCGGCTACTGTGCCCAAGGACGCGGGATCAAATCCCGCCCTCGGCGGCCGCTTTTCGATGGCGGCACAAAGCAAGGCGCTCGTGTACTGTGCGATGTCAGCGCACGTTAAAGAGCCCTAAGTGGTCGAAATGTCCGCAGTCCTCCACTACGGCGTCTCTCATGGCACGAGTCGCTTCGGGACGTTAAACCCCACAAACCAAACCAAATCACCATGTTTCTTGCTGGCAAGAATTGTGTTTCACGCTACATTTGCATATCACACGGAAATCTGATAGCTATAGTCATTCTAATGTTTCGAGCCACATACCTTATCGGAGTTGATAAACAGTTTCGCCATCACTCCCGACACGGTGGCTGAAACTAGCTTCCCCGTCGTTCAAAAGTTCCTTTCCATTGATTCTTCGTTTAAGGCCGCTCACATTGCGCCAGTGACGATGACGTGCATCCTGTGTTCACGCGCGAGATGACAGGGGAGCAAATGCACTCGCGTGTGTAGTGAAAAGCGTTCAGACGGCGCAGCACATTTATAATTCAAAGTAGCCGAGGACTACACGCATCACCTGCGCCACGAAAGGCCAAGATTTTCTACTAGTGCCAGCACGACAGGAAAATGCAAATTAAAAAAAAAAAAAAAAGGAGACTGAATTTTTACGCTCTACTTGAAGAGAAGACTATCTACTAAATGCGTTATGTCTTCCCGACGTGCCTGATGCTCTTCCTTGACTTGGCACCTGACTCTAGCTGTTAACGCCACTGCAGAGTACACTGAATGCAACACAGCAATCGTCTATAAGCGAAAGTTTTAAACAGAAACAGGTGTGCAAAGCAAAAAGAAGTAACATAAAAAACGAGACAACCATCAGAGCCAGTATTTTAAGTGCTTGCGCGTACCTTGCTGTTCCCGGTCGAAAACCCCGCGCCCGACTAGCCAAGCCTTAGTCAAGTGCCTCTAAGGGACAGAAAAAAGAAAGTCGCAGCAATAATATTTGAATTTCTGATGCTCGCTTAACTCTTGCGTTGTTTCGGGCTTTAGTCATGCCCGCA
>NC_139347.1:49097403-49119903 GCF_055883805.1 Amblyomma maculatum | reverse complement strand
GCGTCGTGTTGGCGGCCCGGAGACCGGCTCGGTTCTCGGCGACGCAGATATACACGCCCGCGTCGTAGGGGCCCGCATGGGCCACGGACAACCAGCTGAGCTGGAAGGGCCCACTCTGCTCACGCTGAACCTGGAAGCGGGCCGGGTCCAGGTCCGGGCCCGCTCCATCGCTCGTCCCGTTCCAGGCAACGGAGGCCCAGTCAGCAGCCTCCCACCTGTCAAAGTCGGAGCAGCATGTGGTGTTACCTCAAACACTTCTTTCAGTGACTGATTCTGAGATAACATTTAAAGTAATTTTTCAGTAGTAAACACCTATTACTAAAATTTAGCTCATTTCCTTTCCAGCGGCAAACTGTCGATGCTTTCTCCAGGTAAGCGAAGTGTCGTTGTTGCAGATTCACCCAATGTATAATTCTTTTGCCAGCATACATGCCTTCAGTAGCTGGTAGTTTCTAAAAAAAAATGTAATAGATGAAAACCTACTGCAATGGAAGACCTTCTGGACAAAATTACCCTTTCTGCACATGCTGACACATCGTCTGCATCGCGGCTTCCCCCTCGACTAGTTCAAACTAAAAGTCTTCCTGGTCTGCTATGTTGTGATCATACTGATGAGGAAGAAGATTGGGACCATATTACATGGTTCTCTTCTTTGTTGTAGTACAGTGCATTAAGGAGGTCGCTGTCCACTCTGTGCAGCCTATCTAAGTACTGCCCCAACTGTCGAAAGAGACAAACTCAGTAGCTTCACCCTGCTTTTTTCTGCCCGGTTGAAGTGAACGACCACAAAGGTATTGCAATTTTTTTTTTTCGAATGATATGGCCGTGACATCTGCATGTACATGAATGCAAGCACGCTTGCGGTGCCTCATTCCCCTTCTCCAGGCTGTCCTTCTTCCTCATCGTCTATTTCTGCAATTGCTACTTCCATTACTCCCCTCTTTGTTCTCTTCCCGTATTCTATTAAGTATCTGATCTGTGAGCTAAACAGTTTGCTGAAAATAAATAAAACTGAATCAGTAAATAGAACAACGACTCTTACAAAAAAGAAAGCGCAGCCTAGACAGGGCAATGAACGTAAAATCCCCTACATTAAATTAAAGAAAAGCCCCACAGACAGACAATTGGGGAAGAGTGAGAGTAGAGCAATCACGAAATAATTAGTATAAATTGCCTAGAAGAGGATTTCATTGCCACTTTTGCAATGCATCGGCTATCGTAGCAGACTCGGCTGTCTCGTCGTCAAAACCATTCATTTTCCACCTAGCCTTTGAAGGCAGCCGTACTCTGAAACAGACGAGCGCTACTCTTAGGCACAAATTAACTTATGCTCGGCCAATCCATTATGCGGCGCAAATAGTTTGAGGCTTCGTACTGTTCTTACGTGCCTTTATTGCTTTATACACTTCAATGCTCATTTAGTTGGAATGTGACGAAATCCCAAGAGTATTCAGAATGGCGAAGACGGACTAAGTCGTAAAATCGCCGTGGAGTAGACGAACCCTAAGGAGAGGAATCGTTTTATGTTGGAGAATAATAAAATATGATTATTGCTATTCGACATAAACTCTACGCACAACGAAATGTTCTTGTGCGCATATATTTGTTCTTGTTTCATTTCTGTGGTTTCTCTTTTCAGTTCGACTGTTAAAGCGAAATCAGTGGTTATTAGTATGTGTTAAGTGCATATGCCTTTTATATGTCCTGCCTCGAGGGCAAACGTTCTGTATTATCTTCTTTCTTAATAAAATTCCCTAATAAAAGAGCAGTAACTGAAGGCAGGTTGTCCGTCCATTGTAAAGCCCCTGATTTCTAGTGCAGTTGGAGGAAAAGCCTGCATAATTTCAGACACAAAATGTTTGTGGGTTCTTTTATTTAATGATGCGAAAGTCATTACGAAACATGGATCACCACGGTGTATAACTTCACGAGCGATAAATAATTTATAATGAGGTATTTTCTCTGGCCCTGTTTCAATTTCAACAGCTGAACCATAACCATGCCGTCACAGCTCAGTGTCGGTCAGTGAGGCATCTGAAACGTGCAGTGATATCGTTGTTTCGTCGTTATGTTTCTCTACTCTGCTTAAGCAAGCCCATCTCAAGATCTAGAAGGACAAAGAGTGAAGAATGACTGGTGCATACAGCTAGCTATATTTGTCACAAAATCAACATGTCCCTTATGCCCTGACTAATGAAATAGTTAGTCGTGCTTCACAAGTGATGATGTTCATCGGTCTCGAAAAAATTTTGAGGGACATACATTTTGGCAACTGTTTGTGTTCTAGTCGTTATTTGTAGAAAGTAACCGATTTATGAGGTAGTTAGCTTCGACACATTACATTGAGGTGGCTTGTAAAGATGGCTTTGCAGCATTACATGGGTGATGTTAGGAGAATTGGTACGCTTACCTAACAAATAACGGTTATGACAGCCGCACCAATATAAACACACATTCCAAAGCATTCAGATGCAGCTATGTTTTCACGCAACCATCAAATGCACTTTAGTGCTTCTTTGTGTTTTGTGCCAGCGTTTTAGACTGCGAGGTCGTGTACACGGCATAACTAACGTGGCATGGAGATATTTAATGCTGCCTCTTTAAAGATACCAGGAGACATACAGTGGTCTAGAGCTGGACCCCTGCAGGGTCTGGACCGATAAGCCACCTTCAGCATGAGCAATTCATATTTCCAGTTCTTGTCTAGGCATCTACATGTTACAAATTTTTCTTTTTACTGCGTTTGCTCAGACATTTTATTTAGCGAATAATCTGCGGCTTTAGAGGATTCTAAGATCAAAAAATGAATGTGCCGTTCAAGCACGAGCTACAGAAAAAAAGAAGAAAAGCTAGTCTTGGTGTCACAAAAAATTAAGTACGGGGCTAAATAAATAGACCACTAAAACGATAAAAAAAGACAGGTATTGCCGTGTTTCCATGCTGCATTCATTGCTTAAAACGCCCTCTCATAATTATTTCATTTGTGCAACAATACAGTAGCGCTCTACCGGAGCCACACCAGACGGCGATTCATTTACACACAGAGGTTAAGTGAAAAAAATAATAATAAAATGACTATTTCTTACATAGCCTGTTTCGTGACATCGAGGCCTCCTCTCGCAGGCATCACAAACCATCGACCTAATATTGGTACTTTGCTCGCAATGTCCGGCCCAACATAGGGCCAGCGTGCTGCCATCACATTGCCAATATCGGGCCCGTTGTTTGTGCCACCTGGGAGCGTCCTAAAGCGTGCATACCTGAGCACGGCGGGCGGGTCTGCGCGCACACGGCAGACGAGGGTGGCGTTTCGACCTTCCTGGACGCTGACCAGGGAGTCGGCGTGCACCTGTGGCGGACAGGCAAACTGCTCCAGCGAGAGCTCATCCCACGAGGCCGACTCGAGCCGGGGCGGCCCCGCGCAACGCGGAGGCTCGCCTAGCGGGATGTTGCGGGTGCGCATCCAGCGCCGAAGACTGCTCAGGCGGCAGTCGCATTGCCAAGGGTTGCCCTGCGAAACATGGCGCCATTTTATTTATAGAAACAACCAGGCAGAATGGTCCGATGTAAAGAGTCTGCAGATTCGGGTGACCCCTGGTACAGTAAACGAGCGACAGCTTCCTTTAGCAATGGAGTGGAAGATTCATGCAGGGTTGATACATACTCCACATTTTTACGCTACTTAATACACTCAACATGCCTGCTTCTGGGAAAGAGAGCAATGGTTAGTCTTGATTGCCTAGTACAGAGCAGAGACATTAGTCTGCCAACCAAGATCCGTATAACTCGTGCTATGGTCTTTCCAGTTGTGATGTATGGATGCGAGAGTTGGACTGTGAAAAAGGCTGACCGCCGAAAGAATTGACGCGTTTGAATTGTGGTGCTGGCAAAGACTCTTGAGAGTTCCTTGGACTGCCAGAAGATTAAATCAGTCGATATTGTCGACCATAAAACCTGAATGCTCATTGGAGGGTCAAATTCTAAAGTTAAAGCTCAGCTACTTTGGTCATCTGATGAGAAGAGAGGAGTCGCTGGAGAAAGATTTGATGTTGGGAAAGGTTGAGGGTCGGCGGAAAAGGGGTAGGCAGCGAACGCGGTGGTTAGATGGCATCCTCGAGGCACTGCAGATGAAGTTATGTGATGTTAGAAAGATAGTTAGAGACCGGAAAGCGTGGCGTGACATTGTCCATAGGGTCACGAAGAGTCGGACACGACTGAACGACTGAACTGAATAGACTCCACGCTTTCAGCTATCAGTGTTTTCCTAAAACCTTTTACATTGATAATATTCTCCATTAAAGACATGATACTGACACAGCTGCTGATTTTCGAAATAGCAAAGTAAACAAAAAGCAGTTTCTTGATTACTAGTAATATAGCAACGTCTTGTTACAAGAAGCTTCTATAGGTGGCCCCTGCTACACCGCCGACCTAAACCAGTGACTGTGTGAAGTTATCGCGAAGAAAACACGCCAAGCGGCTGAAGTTTCTTGCCGAATGATGCGCTTACGAGCGCTTCGCCCCCGTTCTCATTCATTCATTGTCCAGAAAAGCTGTCGCCGAGTGTAACTTGCTGCGACGTTGCACAACACCACGCAACATGGGGCCCGGGGACTCGGATACTACCTGCTGCGCGCACGTATTTTGTCTACTTCTTGTCATTGTACCTTCAACGTAAAAATTATTATTAATCTCAAAGCCTGGTCTTAGAAGCAATATAAAAAACTCTTCCTACGATTACCAATCCGTAAAGTGAGATTCAGGGTTAGCTGTCTGCTCTAGTGATTGCAATGTTTGTTTAACTATTATGTTCTGCTCCTTTCTGCTACTGTGCGCGTGACGCTCCTAACTACCACTTGTGACGTCACTGCATGTTCCTTAATCAATTGGTGTTACATCAACTGTAAAGCCGTATAAGAGGAAAGTCGAAAATGTAGCTCTTAACAGCTATCGCTTCAACAATTTTATTACTGTCCAGTCAGAGTAACTAAACACTGTGCCAAAGATAGCGTAAAATATTGCCACCTGGGGGTTTGAGGTAGCGCTTTAAAGACGAAGAAGTTGTAGACTCTCGTGCGCTTCTTTTAGCTTTTTTATTTTTGCATGCAAGTATACTTTAAAACTTTTCTTTGCTACCCAATTCTTGGCCGACCCCCTCTGTGGGTATGCGCCATATGTTATTTGGTCAACAAAAACAACAACATTTGTGGACTCTTGACTGTGTATCTGTGTTACCGTTTCCCATGATCCCCTGTCTTGACTTTGTGTCTCTGCCCTGTTACCGTTCATCGATATGTTAGAGGTTGCCGCGAGTGCCAACGACGCAAGACACCGCCATTGAAGCCAGCTGGTTTCCTGCGGCCTATTCCCCACCGCTATAGTACCATTCGACCCAATTGGCATGGACTTTCTCGGCCCTTTTCCTCTTTCGTCAGCTGGCAATAAGCGGATTATTATGGCTACCTACCGACTATCTAACAAGTTACGCGGAAATTATGGCGGAAGATGTTGCACGTGGCAATATTTTGCAGTTTTGTCTTATGTATATATATATATATATATATATATATATATATATATATATATATATATATATATATATATATATATATATATATATATATATATATATATATATATATATATATATATATATATATATATGTGTGTATATTACAAACATCACAAGTTTTTCTAATGGTGCAGTAATTTTCTGCAGTGTGCACCTCTATAGTACTTTTCAGTGGTAACTATCAAAAATTCTGATTTTATTTCGGAAATTTCTTAGTCACAACAGGCTATTCTCTGGCAAAACTACACATAAATTCTGTTGTGACAACAGACTTTTTTTTTCGATTAGGTGGCTTGTTTCACACCCTAGCCTAAGTGTGCTTATCTTAGCGGATTCCCTCGCTAAGCAAGAGAGTTCAAAGCGTGGGCGCACCTGCAGGTGCAGTGTGGAGAGCCTCGGCAGCGGCGACACCGCCTGCGCGGGCAGCGTCGCCAGTCGGTTGTGGTCGAGCAGCAAGAACTCGAGCGCCGGCAGGCCGTCCAAAGCACCGGGCTCGATGGAGCGCAGCTGGCAGCGGGCCAGGTGCAGATACGTCAGGTGCTGTAGTCCCGCGAAGCTGGCGTTCTCCAGCTGCGCGATGGGATTACCACCTAGTAGCAGACGTCGCAAGTGTGGCACGCCCCGCAGCGCGGCGCTGGGCACGGCCGTGAGCAGGTTCCAGCTGAGGTCCAGCTCCACCAAGTTGGTCAGTTGCTGGAAGGCGTCGCGGGCCACGCGCCCCAGTCGGCACTGGGAGAGGAACACTCGCTGAAGGTTGACCAGGCCTCGCTCCTGGAAGGTGCGGCCGGGCAGAGAGTGGAAGTTGTTCCGTTCCAGGTGGATCACCTGCACACGGTCGGCGGCACACACGTGATGCGTTGAGAGAAAGTGATGGAAGAAAGTTGGGACGGTTTGTCAGGAAATACCCCACACTTTGCCAATTAATCAGAAGGGAGCTGATAATATGGGTGATCATTTAGCGTACCGTGTAGCGTACTGGACAGGAACGACGCCCACGAGAAAGGAAACCCTGATTTTCATGCCTTCGAGCCGGCAAATCGTGTCTGTGGACAGACAGGGCTCAAGGCGCTTAGCGCGTAGCATAGCAACCGCATTACAGCACTAAATGCAGATCATTTACAAACAGGCTCTTGTATCGTCTCGCGTTGACGAGACAAGAATTCCTGCGGCATGTCACTAATTACAGCTGCAAGCAGCGACAAATGCTCATTCCATGTGGCATAACACACTAGGGCTTGTTCGTGTTTAACTGTTCGAATGAAATGATTCCACGCACCAAAGCCCAACGACGGGCGCTTCGACATAAATGCATCCACACAGCAAAAAAATAAACGTTTATACTGTACCAAAGTGAAAACAAATATGGTACTTTCCCCAGCCACTTATTGTGCCACATCCGAACGTGTTTAAGGCGGCGCCAAATGAAATCCTAACCGTCGACCGCACGTGATATAACCCTGTGTGGCATCCGGCCGTTGAGATATCCTGTGTACAGAAAGAAGAAAAAGAATGACCCCAACTGAGGTACTCTTTCAGAAGTCGCAAATATGCTCTGTTCGCAGCGGTTTTCCAAGACGAGATCGGATTAACACTGATGCAGTTGCTCTTTCCCTTTTTTTTTTTTGCGCAGCGTCAATATGGGGCGAGGTTCCGGCACAACGCCGGTCCTTCCATTCAAGTTGATGCGGAACGTAGCTATATAATGCTGGGGCATTCGAGATAAAATATGCGGTCTTTATTTAGTTAATGAATTCCTTATTTAGTCATTGACTGGTAATTGTTTAATTACTTAATTAGCATTGAATTAGTAATTGCAAAGTGCATGTACGCGAGAGAAAAAAATGACGAGGGACTTTAGCGACTAAAGTAGTTAAAAGCAAAAGCCTGAGTGCCGCATTCTGCTACGCAACTGACACTAATTAGTAAATAATTAATTATTCATTTTTAATCAAGTAATTGATTAGTTAGTCATCAAGTAGGTAATTAATCAATTATTTAATTGATTTGTCATTTAATTAGTCATTCGTCATTTAATTAGTCATGGCCATATAAGACACGCATTCGCGCATACTGTGGTGATGCTCTGTGATTGGTCTTGACTTCTATGACGTCATCCCGCCTGTGCCAATCAGAGCCGCTGCAAAAGCGGGACACATTTTGTCCACGACAGCATGAGCGATTAAAAGCTTTCACCTTAAAAGATCTGCCTTTTAGCAGTGCACACAGGGCGTCATGCTTGCGCAACAGGCTATGATTTGCGCTGGCGGGGATTGTTTCCCGCTGTCGACGCACACACCGACCTGCAGTCCTGGCGGTAGCCCCACGGGCACCGAGAAGAGCCCCTGGCTGACGCACTCAGCGGTGTGCTTGCCGCCTTTCCATTTGCATGTACATGCGCTGGGACAGTGGCCCGACGTGCTGCCGCCAGCTACTCCGCCGGAGGGAGACTCGAGACCTGCGGCAGCCGCGGCGCACAGGAGCGCCAGCGCCGCGCACCACATGGCTGCAGCCGCCGGAGACATCACGTGCTCGCGTAACTCTGTTGCCGATAGCCCTTCATCATCGTCGTTGTGTGTGGACCAGCACGCGGGAAGATCACCTGCAGGGAACCAGAGATTACGATACTCAGAGGAGCGCTAGCGTCGACTATAAAGAAATGAGCACGCAATGACAAAATGTGCATTGAGTAGAAGCCCATTTTGCAGCTATATGTAGCACACCCATCCATGTGCCTAGGAGGATATAGTCAGTATCCGTAGACCTTAAAATGTCCCAGGATAACGAATGCAACTGCGATAGACGAAATGGTTGCGCGGTTACTGACTTAAAATCCAAGCAGTTAACTAAAGGCTCGACTTCAGAATTCAGAGTTGGAATAAGGTACATTTAGCTAGTGTTCTTGTGCCGCTTTGCCACATTTGTTGCATTGTACACCAGAAGCCATTGCACTGAAAATCCATGTGCATATTAAAGCATTTACAGCGTAAAAGCCGAAATCGGCATTTTTTCAGCGGTATCTTATACAACTGGTTCTGTCGAAAAACTGTCGGCGTAGTAGTAGTCGACATCGCGTACCTGAAATAATCGGGTGCTGCGAGAAAAAAAAAACGTCTCATGACTGATGATTGATTGGTGTGTGACAGGCGATTGCGATTAATTAAATCAGTGTAACTAATTGATTAATTCAAGAAATAAAGAACCTAAAAGAATGAAAAGTTGGTGATAAAGGGTTTCAAAGTTGTGAAAATGTTCCGAGATGCTTGAAAATACTAAGAAAATTGGAGTGTGTAATTGACCTATTAAATATAGTTGAAATAATTGAAAAATGAATAACTGTAAAAACGTGGTTTCAATTTTATCAAAATGACCAAAATGAAAAGCCAATACGCGATATTGCTAAATAAGAAAGATTTAGATTGTATAGATAATCAATTAATTAATAAATAAAATGATTTTAAAAATGAAAAATGCGTCCAAAAGTATCAAAGTGCTCAGAATTGAAAGCCAATATTTGCTGATGTGTTAGTATCGGTGTATGACTTTTTAATCTAAAAAATAAAAACTGAAACAACGTCGTACGTGTGTGTGTGAAACGCTATCGCGTCTTACCGAGGATAATAGAGCTTGTTGCCCCCTAAGTTGTTTTTGTTTTTTCACCATTGATGAATTAATAGGCCGTACAAGAAGGCTGCGCATTCTAGGAGAGAGAAAAAATGCGAAGGTGCGAGAGAGAAAACATTTAGCCTGCGTCCAATTAGCTTTTCCATGCCAGTGTGAGTTGGCGACCGGGTTTAGGGAATAAAGGTTGAAAGAGAAAACTGGAGAAATAATAAAGTGTCAAAATGAGATTAGAGAAGGAGCGGAAAAAACACAGCCTACGCTATACACGTGGTTTCATTACAGCTAGCGTGTCCCAAGGCTAGCACGTACCCAAAACTCCACCTTAGCCAGCGTCCTCGCCTGTCGCTCGCTGCATCCGTTACGCGTTCCTGTATAGTCCGCAGCCATTCATTAAAATTTAATCCCCACGAGCGGCGCTGCCTTTTTCCTGCAAAATGTGCGTGTACAAGGCGCAGTGTTTTGCTTTATTGACCCATCAATGGCCGGACACGCAGTTTATATTATCGCGCAAAGCGTCCATCCACAGCGACGTCATGGCATGCACGTACACCCCGAGAGCGTCCGCGAAAGGAGCCTATCTCGCTGTCAATCGAAATCACCACAGCGCAGCGTCGGCCAGCAAGGCGCTCGCTGTGACGTCAGGACGCAAGCAGCAAGATTTCGGGCCACGAAAAGTGAGTGCAAAGGAGAGGGGGGTGGAGGTTATGGGAAGAATGGAGATCGTCGCAAAGCGGGCGAAGGCCACGGAGAGAAGGAGAGGGGAGGAGCGAGCCTTTTTGCGCTCGTGACACACAATGGCAATCGCTCACTGGGGGGAAACGAAGGCGGCCTGTTGGCGGTTGCAGCGCTGGCCTCCACCACAGTAGACGCATCATGGGAGAGCACAGCGCGTGGGAGTCAACGGGGCGAAAGCGAGAAGGAGAGAGCGCCGGCGGTTTTTCGGCGCCGCTGGCGTTGGCGTCAGACTGGCCGTGCGGTAGAGCACTATGCCGTAGTGGTGCTATCACGGGCGACGCGAGCCTCGACGACGCCGGCTACGCCGGTACACGGTGACCGCAGTGGCGGGAGACGCTCCTCCTCCGCCTTGCTGCGCGCTGGTCCGCGGTGCAGCAGATAAGCCTTCTCCGGAAGGCTGGCGGGGGAGGACCTCTAATTAAACGCCACCCGCAACCAGGCCTCACTGCGGCTGGCCTCCAAATTAAGGGATGATAAGAGTTTGAACCCGGCGGCGAACAGGGGCTCCGGCCCACAAACACCGCGCTCGCGCACACGAGAGTGCGTGTGTACGTGCGTACTCGTGTGTGTCCAAGCTTTGCGAGGGGCGAACAAAGGAGGTAGAAGAGCGCCCGGCATCGGCGGCCTGTTCTATCCTTCCCTCCCTTGTGCGTTTCGGCTAGGCCGAAATCGCGGCTCTTGCGGTGGGCAATCTGGGCCGGTGATGCCTGCATTTGTCGGGGGTCTAAAGCCCTGCCGAGCAACAGAGAACTAGCCGAGTTTGGCATCCGGTTCTACTTCTGCGCGCTAATCGTGCTGTGGAGGCATTCTCAAAACGGCAGCCTCTTGGGTTCAGTATGTTCCCAGTTTCCTTCATTTGCCAGTTCTGTTTGCGTGCGAACCCTCATGCACATGCGCCACCAAGAGTTCTACTATTTTTACGCTCTGAAAGCGCTCAAGAAACCAACTTTATTCAAACTTTTGGCCAGTTCAGCTAATGTGCCAGATGTTTGGCCCGCTCTTATCTCCAATGTATGTCAGCGGGTCTGCATTTGCAGACTACAACGTCGTCACAAAATGTCCTTCCCCACTCCCGCTGTTTGGGCGTTTTCTAATACTTGCTTCCCGCTAATATCAACGGCACGACAAGGCTACTGAAAGGGCACTAGAGGGGAGAACATAGAGGCAGTAGAGAAAAATAAAAGTGCACTGTGCGGTTAGGGTGAGTAACGCAACGACCGTCAATTAATAGGCACGGGAGAAAGAATTTTTTTTTTTTTCGTTTTCGTCTGTGTTGCCAGGGACCGTCGTAGTTACGTCATGTTCGACGTCATGAGTCTTGACTAATCAGCGTACCTGCTTGCGGTGCGGGCGCCAATGGCAATAAAGTTGCGAAGCTGGGTAAGAGCTAATACTAATATCGCAAGCTTGGCTTCACTTTACATCGATGCATGA
Source organism: Amblyomma maculatum (assembly GCF_055883805.1). Taxonomy (NCBI): domain Eukaryota; kingdom Metazoa; phylum Arthropoda; class Arachnida; order Ixodida; family Ixodidae; genus Amblyomma; species Amblyomma maculatum. The sequence goes on along the minus strand of NC_139347.1, from coordinate 49,108,541 downwards.
TGGTCTTGCGAGCTTCGATTATTAGACGAAGAAACAAAAATGGCATCTGTCGCAGCCGTTAGACAGTGTCTGTGCGCTCTTTGTTCACAGCTGTTCTGGTCTAATCCCGTACTAAAGATAACTTAGCATTCGCTTGTTGATTACAGCACAGTCCATATTATAACTACTTATTATTATTACAATGCCGCTACTGATTAAGGCTCAATCGTTCGCCACCATTATATCGAACGGGTGCACAGATATCAGGCGTGCTTGAAGCTTTCTAGTTATCTTTTTCTAGTGGAGCCTCTGCTGAGGCAACACAGCAATGTGGACTGTTGCTGTGTTGTGTGTGACAAGCCCAATGGGTGGGCAGAACGTGGATGGCATGCAATCATTGCCTCGAGGGACGGGTTGGGAAGAAGCAAGGAGAAAGAACGCCGTGAGCTCCCGGCGCACACTGCGAGCTGATGACCATAGAATGCAGGGATAACGATGGGGCAGGTGATTAGGTTCTCATAATCAAGTTTTCGTCGATTGTGTCATTACAAGAGGAGCGAATCGCCCATTCAAACTAGCGCTCTCACGGCTGCCGCTCTCTCTGCCTCCCATAAGCAACGAGCAAATCGCTGTTACAGCGCGACGACTATAGTCGAGGAACAAAGTATAGGAACGAGCCTGGAAATCCTTTGTTAGTGCCCACCATTAAGGAAGTACCTATTTTCTTTATTGAAGTTCAGCATGGTGCCTACAGGTGCTCGCGTTCACAGGGCAGAATAGGAGGAAAGTGCTTAAGAGGAGTTGAACTCTGGTTTTGCGCACATTGCACATATTGAGAGAAAAAAATGGCGGTTACGAACGTGACATCTCTGGAGAAAATTCGCTCGCTCGGCTTCTTGAGACAAATGTTTCAAAAACGTTATCACCAACCAACAAAAAAAAAATTATTTTAACACTTAACATTTCGGGGCCAACTCAGTCGCCTCCAATGAAGGGATCCGATGTGCGAGTCAGTAGCAGCAGGCAGCAGTCTTCGCTTCCCCCTTTGACCAGCAAATATTTTTTGTCGGCATTAGTGTTTCCTAACTGCGATTACACATAGATATTCTCAATCATGTATGTTTTCTTGGCCCCATGGACTGAACAGAATGAAGTCCGCTCTTCGTTGAAGAAAACAGAAAGGAAGAGCCAGCAAAGCCACATGCTTAAAAAGGGTGAAAAAGTATTTTCAGCTACCATTCAGTGTCATTGACATCGCGTGACGACTGTAATAGGCTCAAGGTAAGCCCAACCGAAGCAGATGAATACGGTTAGGGAAGCGTTTCCGCAACACAGTACACTTTCCAGGTCTAATTTGTGGTACATTTCTTCATTTCTTAGAAAGTATATAATGCAAGGAGAAAAAACGACACGTGCGTCAGCACCTTTTCAACCTACATGCGAATAAAATAAATCCAATTACTCAAAAAGCGATGAAATGAATCTGTCCTTCCTAGCCTCTTCTGTTTTCTTCTTTTTTATTTTTTGACAAGTAAAAAAATGCGCATGCACTTCCTGCTTTCACTCTAAATAAGTGTAATATGTCTGCTTTCAATCAACGCAGTCGGAATCAAAGCCTTTCGTGTCATGCTTGCGCAAAGCGTGTAAGTAAAGTTTAGACGATTTATGCTCCTCACCAGTGTGACGTAACACAGTTCGATTTCACGGAGCATCTCTCGTCGACCATAGACTCCTCTGCATAAATGTTTAACTGCCAAGCCTCCGAGCAGTTCATATCATCATGTGAATAAGCAGCGAGCTTTAACTTCCTACAAATGTATATTTGCAGTCAGCCTTGATGGAGAAAATATAGTTGGTGACGAAATATGCCTGGAATAGCGTCACAAAACGGTCATGCATTTCACCTTTAGTGTTTTGTGCCGATATACGATGAAAAACAATAACAAAGGAAACAGAGAGGAAATTAACCACGGGAACCGGGTACGTAATCTCGCCTTGGACTTGGCAGAAAAGCTTCATATCTTAGTACATACCGTCTGATTTGCCTTTCTAAAGAAAGCATTGAAGCAGAGCTAAAGCGCCACGGGTGGGGAAAAAATAGAGACTGACGAGAGATTTAGTTAGAGTAAATTACGTTCGAGCGCTTCGTTTCTCCCAGACAGTTTCGGGTTATGCTTGAGCGCACCGTTTGCTTTCGTGCGCGACGCTTTGCTGCGCATCCATCCCCGACAAGGAACTTTGCCTTTGCTAAAGAAACGAAGAGTGGCGACTTAATTACTTGAAAAAAAAAAAGTACATATCAAATTAAGATAGAAAGAGAACAGCTGAAACCCAAAGAGGAACCAAGCAACGCACAATCTCTTCAAACTTCACACCCGCCATAAAACCTGACAAGCGCGTGGTAATGCCTCACGGCAGGACGGGACCGAGCCGCGCAAGAGAGCGGGTCTTTTCTCTCTCGGGCGCGCGCCTCGTCGAGATAGCTCACGTCCCCGCCTCTCATTTCCCGAGGCGACGTTTCTCTCCTCGGTATAGGTGAGCGCACGCATAGTCCGTGACGCAATCGCACGAGAAGTGGTTGGCACCGGAGGAAGTCCTTTCTTTTTCTCGCACAAAGGGAAATCACTTCGGACTGCCACCGCGCTGCATCGCCGCCGCTGGAGGAAAGAGTAGGAGAGAGTGATGGAAGGAAGTGCCTAATAAGGCTCGGTCCAACCGGGCAAGTCCATTAAAGTCGGCGGGTCCTGCCCACTCAAGCGTAGAGCACTTGAGCGAGCGGCAGCGGGAGTCTCTTCGGTGCGAAAGCCCTCGACGCGAGACCCCCCTTCGCCTCCAGAACCCACGAGACTGTTGTCGCTGTTTCTGCTGGCGGTGCTTTACAGAAAGCCGGCTACTCCGCCTTGCCAAGACTGACGGGCGGCCCCCACGGAGTGCGCGACATTTCAGGCGTTGAGCGTCGCGCTTCGGCGGCCTTTCGACGCCAGAATAAACACGATAGAAGCGGCGTTCGTTGTGCGCGATGCAAACGCAAGTTGAGCCGTCAGGAGTGGAAGAACCTGCAGTCACGACTCAAAGACCGAACAGCCGCTTGCACCGAGAGTGACGACCACCTTACCGGAGAAAGTTCTGCCGTTTGATCCTAGAACTAAGATGAGACAGGAGATGCGAGGGTTGTTTAGAGTTGAAGGAAGTGATGTCTTTCATCGTCGTTGTTGTCGTTGATGTTTCTAAGCATGGTTTTTCAGAAAGTGGAAGAAAGTGCTGGCGTGCGTTTCAAAATTGCAGGCTGCTTCAGTCGGCGTTAATGCCGCACGTCTGCGTGCGCGCAGAAGTGTATAGCAGTGAGCATTGAAACTGCGCTGCGTTTCTCGGCGCACCTGTACTTGGATTTTCGCTTTTCGCTGGTTTGCTCATCCAAATGACTAGCCCTAGCGGTTCCTGGCGAGAACGGACGCCAGTGAGTGCTTCCGGAACTAAAACATATCAAGAAGCGCTCCAATAACTCTTACTTATTTCAATAGTTGAAACGAACATCCGAAGATTACAGTCTAGCGCTTTTTCATCACCTTTCTGTCCACACTATCTGGCACGCTTCTCGGTGCCTGGAGCCGATTAAAGTACACGCTAGAATGGCAACTCACTAGCAACTTGAAATGCGCAAAACGTGTGAGCTGTGAAAAACTAGTACTCTCTGGCCCGTGTTTTGAGTCTAATTAATGACGCATAATTGTAATTGCAAAGATTTTGGTGATGCGGAGAATTGGCACCATACTCCTCGCACAGGCAAACTTTGCTCTCCAGTATGCATCTACATAATCTCACCGCTATACTAAGCCCTTTTATGCATCTACAAAAAGAATTATTAATGTTTACTATCGATTACCCGGTCTGCCACGAAGCAACATACTCGCACACTGCATCCAGTTGGCGAATCAGATGAGCCAGCCCTTTGTCATCCTCGGTAATTACGAGGATTGATCGGAGGAGCCTCGATGGGGAAGAAAGTCTCCCGATTAAATCGCGAACGCGACCCCTGACACGAGTGCGATATGGGAGTGATATATAGACGGTAATTAATTCACTGACGTGACGGGCGCTAAAGGAGACGATCGCGTTGTACTACTCTTCTCACGGCTTGTTGCCAGGCGCATGAAATGAAAGATAATGCGGCGTGTTCACACTTCGCGTGCATGGCATTGACCTTTCGGGAACAGGGGCGACGCCGTAGAACTACATACAGCCTGGACAAACGTATATCGCGCGCGAGTGGTACGCGGCGTAGTTATACGACCATTTTCGACGGCGAGGAAGAGTGCAATGCCTTCAACACTCAGTGCAACCCCTCTTTAGCGTAGGAGGATCGTTCATCGTGCGAGAACAAAGGAAGCACCTATAGGTGGGCTTGTCACATACTCGATAAAACCGATTACACTATAACATGGATCATGCGCAAAAAAAAAAAAAAAAAAAAAAAAAAACTGTAAAAGCTGGACATCGTCCCAGCTAAAGAAGGGCCTTATGAAAGATGCCCCCGTGATCATAGCGCGGACAGCGTACCGGCACGAAGAGCGTCCGTTCCCACGTGAGATGAAAAACTGATTTGCTGACGAAAGCTGCCGTTTCCACAGCGCTGCTCGCCTTTAGCGAGGCAGAGCGCAGGTAATTACGCCGTGCTGTCCATGCATCAGGTGCAAGTGCCGCCGCCCTTTCGAGCGCAAGAGGAAGAATCCCGGAGAGGTGGCTTCGCTGCACTGCAGCGCTGCCGACGGTGAAACGCTCCGACGGAGGATAAGCGCCACGGATCGACCGTCGGCCGCGGCTGGTAATGTCCCGCCCTGCCTGCCTCTTCTTTCCTCCTGCGCGCGCGTTATCGGCGCAATCTCCTATCGAACGCCGACTGGGCCACGGCCCGGGGCCCTCTCGACCGCGGTGGTGGCTAACGCCCTCCCGGAAGAATCGACCTGCTGCCACGCGAGCAGAGGACGACGCACGTGTCTTCGACACGAGGAGAGATACCTCTTACTTCCATCCGCCTACACTGGCCTGCTTCAAGCCAAGAAAACCTTGCGGGGGTCAGCAATCTCTCTAGTGGTCACGAAGCTAACTTTATTTGTTTCCAACGCGCGCTTCAGAGCCGGCTGTAAACACTGCAACGCTTTCCCGCAGGCTACAGATTCAAGGAGCTGTTCTCTGGGAAAATTGGTTCGTGATAGGTCGGTGCTCCTCGGGTTATCAATGAGCGCGTATTCGGCGGCAACAGCACGTGGGACACTGTCACTGGCTGAGATTTATTTATTTATTTATTTATTTATTTATTTATTTATTTATTTATTTATTTATTTATTTATTTATTTATTTATTTATTTATTTATTTATTTATTTATTTATTTATTTATTTATTTATTTATTTATTTATTTATTTATTTATTTATTTATTTATTTATTTATTTATTTATTTATTTATTTATTTGATGCCTTCAGGGAAAGTGCACTGAGGCAAAAAATGTGGAGAAAAAAAGCAGAAAACAACTATAGACAAATAAGTGCAAATAAGGCAGGATACTTACTAGCCTACTGCTTCACACTACACAACAAGGTTTCATGACATTATTATATCTAACCTTCACAAAGCTCAATAAGAGCCGTTAAAGGTATTGGCGCGGTTTTAGAGCAAATGACATGAGCGTTCATCTATTTGTTATTTTTTACATGCCTAGGATGCTGCTTTCTTTTTTTTTTTTTTTTTCTAGGGGGAGGATGGGGGGGGGACCCTATATTAGGGTACGTCAATACATGAGCACTGAAAACCTCCTTGCACAGGTTTTCTGCACTGCAACTTCTAGAGCCTGTCTGCAATCTGCGGCAAAAGCACGATGGGCAGCTTGCGGGCAAGAAAAGAACAAAGCAAAATAATAGCAAACCTTTTTTTTTTTTTTCGAACGGGAGGAATTTCATAAAGCGGCCAAATCGGAAGCAAAAAACGGTTGGGATACAGAACTTCCGAAATTTTTCCGAAAACTGGAAACTCAAGCCAGAAGCACAGCAATAAAACCAATGACGGAAAGAAAAACAAAAAAAAAAAAAAAGAAGAAAAAACGCTGAGGCGGATTCGTTTTCAGGATCCTCAGACGCTTGGGGTGAAATGAGGGGGCGTGGGGCATCGAAAATCGAAGCCACGAACTGCAGAAAAGCAAAAGGAAAACACGAATAAAATACTTGGTAAGAGCACAGCGCGGATGCTGCCATCGGCGCCAGCCATAACGGCCGGCTCCCTATTTTGATACACGAAGCCTCGCACAGGGCGCTAACCCTCCGGGGGAGAATGGATGTCTCGTCCCTCCTCCACCAAGCCGACTTTATCTCTCTACATCTGCCGCCGCTGGCTTGAAACCAACACTGAGTGAACCCGGACGGGGAACTCCGTGGGCCAGCCGACCCATGCGGGCCCCTATTCCTTTTGTTTTCCGTCTTTACCGGGACTAAGACGTATTGAGCCTCCACGCCCCTTCAATATCCTGCTATGAGAGCTGCACCTGTCAAAAGAACAACCAAACACCTGCGAGCCATCTTTATGTACATGAAAAAACAGTAACGCCACTCCAATCTTGCCGTTTGCCTTCCACAGACGTCTACACATCGTCATGGTTGGCGCTGCAAGGAGCTCAAGTCTGATAACCCGGGAAAGCCTTAAATCCAAGCCGCTATATCAAACCTGCCATCATAGTATTGCCAGTAGTATAGCATGTATAGGGCCTCTCGTAACAGCGTTATCAGCGTCGACGCTATTCTTTTGTACCAGGAGTGAGTGCGCCCAAATACAATGCTAAAGGCGATGTTCATATTTCCCACTATCTTAGTTGTCTTTTCTTCTTTCCTCAGCAGCTTAGTTTTCCATTAGCGCCGGTGTTTCTCTTCCTACTTCTGTGACCGCCTTCGTGCGTATAGGACGCAGAACAGGCTGGAATAGAAAAAGATCGCTTTCCGCAAGCTATTTCAGATCACTCTCAAGACGTACGTTAAATCCGGATATCACCAGTAGTTATTTTTTTCACGATCTTACAAATCTTTTAAAAGTCATGTTTTGCTTAGGAATTTTTTCGTCTTGCGAGCCTATCCTCCCTCTGCTCTACAAAATTTCTGGACGCTGTTATAAATATCACCGCTAAGCTGTGCGTGCCCTGACTCCTTTACAGAGTACGAAGCTCGCCTAACACCCATGAAGAGGTCGCTTGTGCTCAATTCATGTACTAACTATACCCGCTTGCTCAAAACCTGCTTTCTTCTGCTTTCTTGACGAGAACTAACAAAATTAGTTGTGGTTTAGCTGTGGTTAACCTAGTTGAATTGCGAAAGCAACGGCAGAAGCTTCTTTTGCCTGCCACATTATTCCCCTATCACGCCCTATCAAGTGCAAGCTGCTACATTATTGGGGACACTTAAGCTCATCCTTTAAGGGTATGACGCGAGAGCGTAAGCTACCAGCCCACATATAAAGTCACGCTTCAACCAAGCCGTATGGATGTACTTGCGTGTCGTAGGGGGTAACGAGAATGCAAACGGTTCTGGAAGGCTGATTTTGATATCACCCGCCCATATAAAAGGAGCGACCCAATTAGCAGCTCTTGCCCGTGGCATAGGGGTAAGGTGAATTCAAATGTCATAGCAGGCTGATTTCTTTTATATATATATATATATATATATATATATATATATATATATATATATATATATATATATATATAAGGAGGTCGTAGTTACGCCTCTTCACGGAGTAGCTGCGGCCACCCGAGGTCTCACTTTGGCTGTCGGAGTATTGCTTTCACAATAAAAGCAGTAGATAAATACAACATGCTCGAATAAGAAGGTGGTTTAAAAATAAAACAGCGCAAAACACACAGACGAAAGAATAGAAACAGACACCACATTCTTTCGTCTGTGTGTTTTGCGCTGTTTTATTTTTAAACCATGTATCACCAACTCGCCCGCTTTGCCATTCTGTTGAAGAAGGTGGTGCAGACTCTAATGCTACCGGGCTCAGTTACAAGCCTCAGTTTCGGTCCACCAATGTGACCAGGGTTCGCGCAAAGGAAGCCAGTTGTTGCCTCTTCCGTTTCATTGAGCGCTACGCTTCAGCACCAGGTCGCTCGCTTAGTCGGACCTATAGTCGCCGCGTTTGCGTCCTTTCTGACTCAGATGTCGTCTACCGGTCAACTCAGGTGGCGCAATTAACGTAGTACGAATCGATAAAACTGAACGGCAAGCATATGCTGTCGTGAACTGGCCTTAACTAGGGAAACTCACGCACACTGCAGACGTCGGTTGCGGCCTGTAACTTCGTCGTTCGATACCTTGTGCTCTTGCAACATGTGCCACAGCGCAGATCGTTTTTATGTGTTAGCCAACCACACGGAGCAAAACCTGCACGCAATCCATTTTTGTCTCGTGTCAGCTAGCGAAACAAATTATGCGGCTGGACTGCTACACGGATACATGTAGTATACCACGGCCTCTAGGTCTCTATTCCTACTGTAGATCTAGTGGCCGCTGTAGTATTTTATTGGAAAGTCGGCACTACTGACGGAAAACAGTTTATTTATGTTGCAGAATGACTTCATGAAATTTCATAAGTCATCATACCATGGTGATTTTCTTGTTTAACAGACGACCGTTATTGAACGAGAGACACTAAGCGAGAACTTGGAAGTTGCGTCCGACTCCGGATACGAAACTCGACTACCAGTGACAAACGGTGCTTTTGGCGCGGACTGATAGAGTTTTCAAACTTTGAAGTCATGCGATTTTACCAGGGGGCCTTCGAGACCTCAGTAACTGCTTATGGCTTGTGTTGAACAGACAACTGACGGAAGAGCACTCAAACTTCTGCGAAAAAAATAACTTGGCGCTCGATCGCAAACATGCAGCTCCAAAGGCACCGGTGCGGAAAGCTTCACGAGCATCCCTGTTTCGCCATTTCTTCACAGCGCTGTTTGAACGCGTTTCTGCCCTCTGACCGAGTCACACTACACGGGACACAAGTTCGGGCGTCGCTTGAGTTCCACATCCGGCTTGTGCGTGTCATACTTCCGCGACACCCGCTCGCGCGCACCTGACGCGCTCTCGCTTCCGTATAATGCCGCAAACAAATCAGATCCTTCATTCCGATGTCCCTGCTTTTTCTTCGTGGGATGCATTCGTGGCCCGGATTTATTAACTCACGTCCTCCACCCTGCGAAGCAGCAGTGCAGAACCGAGCCCCTTCCCCCGACCTTTCGGGGGCCGGCCGCTACCTGTCACACACAGTTGGGACCCAAAGTGAGCGGACAAAGAAGAAACTGGGACCCGGGGGAAAAAAACAAAACTTGGCTTCTGAAGCGCGACCACACAGCTGCCGCCGCTGTCACGGACTGCAGGCGGCTGCTCGCGGGAATGCGCGCCGGCTCAGTGTCGCCCGCACACGGTTCCCCGTAATGGAAAAGCGACGCGCGGACGCAGGCGAATCGCGCACGACGACGCCGTGGGGCGAACGAGCCACCTCGTATTTTCGTCTCTTTCTTCTGGATCTGGTAAACAGCAGCAAGATGCCGCCGCAGGGCGAAAGAGTTCTGACTAAGCTTTAAACCATAACGTGGCACCCAGCTGGGTTATTCAAAGGGTTTGGTTTCATCAAATGCTCTTCGTGGGCTTGCTTTTTAAAGCCGCCCCTGTCGTATTCTTCAGGTGTAGCTGAAACGCAAATGGAATCATTGCTGTCCGCCAGCTACACTGATTGCTGTCTTCCTGCAAGCCGCGACACGGAAAGGAGTACTGTTTGTTGAAAACTATACTGTATGCGGACTACAAACAAAAGCAGCTTGTCGGACTTGCACGTTTCTGCGGCTTGCGTCCACCAGGTTCCAGCTGGTTCAATTTCGCGTCTTTCACCGTGCCGTTCAAGACGCTCTATACATTTTCAAGGCGAAAAAAAAAAATGCCAAGGTATACAAGGTACCTGGACAAGGTACAAGGTATACAAGGAACCTGTCGTTCATAAAAATAAAACAGGAAAGGAGCGCCAGCCCCCGCAGTGGACTAAGCCTTGGCTTCTCGATGTTCTAATGTAAACCACGAAAACGCAATGTGCAACTACGTTTACCCGGGCGATTCCTCGTACATGTGTGAGCGTGTGTGTATGTTTGTGCGCATGTTCGCATGTTTGTCCGCATGTGCGTGCTTTTGTGCGCCTGCGTATTCCTTGTCAGGAGATGAGTGATTATCGTAAAAATTAACTATCACCGTAGCTGTATCGCTATGCGGTGGGCAGCAGAGTCATCTCGAGCCTGGAACGCAGGAGATGGAGAGAGAAGGAACGTGACTTGAATACATCGCACTCAATTTAGTAACATCGGTCCATAATTGGAAGCCACCCTATATATCTCTCACTTCACTCCTGCTGTAAGTCATCGCACCGAGAAATCACAATGATTGCTTTAGCAACACTCCACCGTCGGCTGTCGTGAATGGCGACACGATCCTCCTCCGTCCATGGATAGACATTTCGCATACGAAACCCTATAGATTTTACGCAGATTCAGCCCCCTGTCTGCAGACGTAGAGAGTTTGGGAGAAGCGTTGATTAACGCGCGAAAAAATTGATAAAATTATATTTCGTATCTTAGCACATCATACAGTGTCAGCTGCTAAAGAGCAACGCCCACTGCTTTCTTGCCGGGCAGTGTTACGCGAGCAACCCGCTGTAGACGTTCGGGGGACAGTTACAAGAATACTTTCCAGGAACCCGCTGCCCTGACGACTGAAGCTACAACCTTGGCGACTGCTACGGGTCAATGCTGAGCGACGGCGACTAGAATGCTGCAGCCATAGCCGTGTTCAATGAGTACGTTAGCTCTGGAGAAAGGAAGCCGATTGCCTTGTCCATCTTCGACCACCGGAATTCAACGCTAAACAAGATGTAAACAAGTGTAAATAGAGTTTCCTCTTTCTCTTGCTGTTGCGTCGCAGAGACACACTTCTTCTAGTGCCTGCTTCTGATTACGGGCTGCACGACGTGCATTTTTAAAGGTCTCGGTGCGACCCACTGCCTACCCTCTCCGACCTATAAAGCAGACAGGTTAGGCAGCTTCGCGGTCAAGTCGTCGATGGACGCGTGGCGAAGGAATGGG
>NC_139347.1:49089903-49092403 GCF_055883805.1 Amblyomma maculatum | reverse complement strand
CTTTGGTTACAATACATTTAACTGGCGTCTCAAGACGACCGGGTTATCAGCAAAATTAAATAAGTATTGATGTTTAAGGAATCTCTAAATCAATACGACACGAAACAAGAAGAACCGACTGCGATCGTATTACAGGTAACGAATATGCAAGGACTGGATCAAAAGTCAACCAATTAGCTCCCCTCAATATTGAAACAAGGTCAAGACCATTGTGCCGATGAACGCAGACAGCATAGATTCCGTCTGGAAGAAAAAAGAGCTATAGCTTCTTTAATACTTTCATTATCTGTCATGATTTGCTGATAAGCTGACCAAAGTACAAAGGTCAGCGCGACAGTCTACATCGCGCTCTACACACGGATTTCTTGTTGCTTAGTCTACCATTTTAGTGATAGCAACAGTGCCATAATATTCTATTTTAGCGTAATATCAATTAAAAACAGGAATGTAAGTCCCTCACTTTCGCATGAGCAGCAGAGTTGAATGGCCGCTGAGGAGGAAAAGCAATGAAATAAAAATAAAAACAATAGCTTGACGATGACAGCCGAAGCAGCAAGGCTGGACCAGTAACATGAGAGCAGATGAAAGCACCTTTCGCGCTATGTAACGCCACATTTGGCACGATATGACACTGTCTTTAGCCTCAACTCCAGCAGCGCTCCTGCAAATCGCCGAGACCCACTGCACAGGACGGCAGGGCCTCAACTCTGCTGCTTTCACGCGGTGCCCAAACTTGACATATTCCCCTTCCGTCTTCTTGCGGGCACCCTTCACAAGCACGCGCAGTCGCGTCTAGCTGGACCCCACCTACGCTTTTCAAGTATTGCGCGTTTGGCCGCACGTTGTTATGACGGAGAAGAAAAAGGCGGAGGGGGAGAAAACGGAGAAGATGCAAATGCCGTGCAGCCGTGCTTCGTTCATCGCGGCCGGCGGAAGGGCACAGATTCCGCGCGGTGTTTGTGACGGCGCCAGCAGCTTTTCGACATTCATTTACTTTTTAACGTTCGTGAGAGGGCTTTCACGTCTTCTTTCGCACAGCTTTCAAAGCTCGCCCGGAGACCGCACACTTTTGCTTTCAATTCGCAGACTTTAACGTTATGCCCTGGCACGCTTAAAATGCTCCGTCGTTCAACGCAGAATGCTTCAAAAAAGAGGTTCGAGAGTGCCAGTAAAAAAAGAAAGAAAAAAAGCTGCTGTTTTGCATTTTTTAACACATGAAATAGGCTGTAAAAGGCTCTCTGTTGCTATTCATGCGTACTCAAGACTTATAGAACTAGCGCGTGAGAACAAGAAGAAGAACTAGAAAAAAATGTAGAAACAACCCATACATGTATGTGCAATATTTAATGTGATACCATCAAAGGACCCCATTCGATGCGAAATTCACGGTTAGCGTTGCCAACTTTGTGAGCGTAAAAGCATGGCTCTGGAAGGTGGTAGTTGGTAGGTGCCATGACCGTGCACCGACTGATAGTCCTGTTTTGTGGCGTAATGAGACCACATGGCAGGGCCCATTTGGCAGGGCTGTCAATTAGGGCTTCGCCTTTGAGATGAGAGGTTGAGATCAGAATACAACCCTCCATGACCGCTGGATCCCGCGTTAGACATGCTGTCCCTACACCACGCAGGCACGTTCGTAGGGCTTCGTAGTAGCGAGGCTTTATATCTGTGTCGGCGGGTCTTTCCGTGTGGCATCTTACGACTGTGTGTTAACGAGAGTGTGTTGTACAATACAAATACAAATTAAATCACGGTTTGTATTGGTTTGGTTTGTGGGGTTTAACGTCCCAAAGCAACTCAGGCTATGAGAGACGCCGTAGTGGAGTACTCCGGAAATTTCGACCACCTGGGGTTCTTTTGAGCGAGTAGTAAGGTGTATGTATACGCGAATGAAGAAAGGGGTGCCTGCAAACGGCAGTCATCAACGCTCTCGCGTTAATACGGAGTTAAATCCCCCCCCCCTCGTCCCCCATGACCATTAACACACACACCTGAGATGTCACGAGAGAGCTTTCACCCGTCGAAACCGTCGATCGCTGACACCTGGTCTTGGCAACGTTTTGAGGTAACGAGATCAGTGACATCAGCACACGATAACACGGAAGTCAAAGATAGGCTTCATAAAGTTCGTATTTTGCTTCCATGAGGTGGCTGCGAGCAGTTACCATCGCCACTGACGCAGTTGATGACGCGGTGTACCTACAGCGCAGCGTGATGGCCATCTTCACTGCTTAGCAACCGATACGAGTTTCACTCTCTCGTTGAACGCACATGTTCCGCCGTCACCACCAATAATTTGACAACGCCAGCGTAACCTACGTCAAAGTTACAACCTGGGCAACGAAGCGTTGCCTCCGCCCCTCTACCGCCACTTTAATCATAGCCCCAGGCGCCGTTTCATTTGCTGGTCCAGTGGCCCTTCACTGCACACCCTATGGCCGTGATGTAGGCTGCGCTGGGAAAAAGTGTGACACATAGCCCTTATTAACTCCTTGACGGT